>NC_068277.1:32883593-33183593 GCF_025860055.1 Xyrauchen texanus | reverse complement strand
TTGTGTTTTCCCTAGTTTCCCCTCTCTCCCTCTCTCTGTCTGTCTCTCCCTCTCTATTTCTCTATTTTTGGTAACACTTTACATTAAGGTTCTATTTGCTAACATTAGTTAATGCATTTGGTTTTGCAAACTAACAATGAACAATTACTTTTTACAGCATTTATTATTTGGTTAATGTTAATTTGTTCATTGTTTGTTCATGTTAGTTCATATTGTATTAGCTAATGTTAGCATTTACAAAAATAAATGTAAAAGATGTATTTGCATATGGATAGTTAATCAGTATAGTCAAATAAATATGTCAGATGTTAAAAATGAGAAATCAATTAACAAATCTAGTTTAAAACACATTCGTAGAAATGTAATATTTGTATCCATGTTAGTTAAATGCATTTTTGAAAAACATTTGTAACATTTTCCACAAAATTGATTGATTTAATTATTTTAAAATTGTTGTGTCGTGTAAAACATTTACTTTGCTTCTTGAACATACATAAGGTACACTCTTAAGAAAAAGTTGTACTTCTTAAGAAATTAACTGTAATTTTGATTTGTATGCATTTCTACAATGGCATTACTAACTGAAAACCTTTGCGTTTGAATGATGTTGCATCCATGCCACTATGTGTCACTGTGTCCTAACCAGACACGATCAAATTCTAGCGACCAGAAATCTGTCTGTTCACACTAGACGCGACACAGCACCATGATATTCAGACATTAATATAATGATAAATGATAATAAAATCAGAACAGTTTACTGAATGCAAAATTTATCACTGAAGCTGTGTATTGACATACAAGCCACAAGGGGATAAAGACACAAAATCACACATTCACAGGGCAAAGTTACTTAATGAACTGCATCCAAATTCAACTCCTGTTGTTATTTCGCCGATCTCCATGTGACAGGAAAGTCTAAGGGAGCTAGTATGTCTCCACCATTTGTGTGTGTGTGTGTGTGTGTGTGTGTGTGTGTGTGTGTGTGTGTGTGTGTGTGTGTGTGAACTCCGACTGAAGACAGCAAGACACAACAACCATCGGCCAAACTCTAGTTGTTTTGAACCGTTTTTTGTTAATAAATAAGCAAAAAATAAATAAATATTTGAACCCATTTATTCTCAATGTAAAAATGTACGGTGTATTGTAATGCATTAACTAATGAATAGAATCGAATTGCAGTGTGATAAATAAATTAAACATTACATGAAATGACCCACAGATGTGTTAAAATTGAAAGTTATTCAAAATAACTGTTTCTAATCGTTTTTCAAATTTTGAGGAAATTAAGTGCCAGTTTCCACATATGTAGACATCATGTTTATCAGTGCTCTGACACGTGAAAAATGAACAGATATTTTAAAGCAGCATATCAAACAAAACTAGAGAATCTAGTCTTTACAACCAAAGAGGTTTCAATAAAACAACGTAAAGATTTCTTACCAGAGGCACTTTTGTTGGCACTGCATCCGTTGCACACTACAGTCTAGAGTCTCGTGAACGGTACTCGGTCAGTTTTTATTCATTTAAATGATGCGTTGCATATAGCAAAGCCAAAATAAAATATCCACGTTAATATATGTTATGAGAAGGATTTATGACCCATTTGTTGATCGGATTGCCTGGTGCGACATAACAGAAATATAAACCATTCCAAAAATAGAATGCCCTGTTGCTCATCACATGTTGCAGCTGGTTTGGGCAAAAATTTTGATAAAACTCTGATTAGCGTTGCGTCTGGTAAGGACACAGTGTCCAAGTCGAAGACAACATGCAACTTTAATTATTAATTTGTTTTTTTATTAAACATATTTTTCAAGTTAAATTTTAACTTGAAAAATGAACCCAGAAATTGAAAACATTGTCATCAATATTGTTTTGTGTAAATTAGATTTTCTATGTATTTTTTAATAACTTAAAAGATCTGGATAAATAAATGTGTGACCCATGTAGAAATAAATGTTAACTAATATTAATAGATACTGAAAAAGTATTGTTAGTTTGTTTACAACTGGGTAAGTAATGTTAACAAATACAACCTTATTGTAAAGTTTTATCATTGCATTCAGCATTTTATAACAATCTCAGTTATCCTCGCTATATCTCAGCTGTTTAAGGACGCTTTGAGGAAATATGCTTACCCAAAAGTGCATGTGGTCAAAATGTGCGCATTTTCACTGCATTAATCAGAAGCCTGCTGAGTCGTCCTGTTAAAAAGTGTTTGGCTGCTTGTTTAACATCAGTCTCCCAGCCTGCTAAAGTAATTAGACCACTTGCTCCAGCTCCAGTGCCTCCTGATATAGAACATATGTTTTAACAACAGATCAATTTTATACAGGGCTTTCATAGCACTCTAAAAGCCATTCTAAAAGGCTAAAGGAAATGTAGTAAAAGGCCATTAAACGTATAATGATCTGGTGCAACTGCCTGTACCAAAGCCCTTTTGTTAAAGATAAGGAGGA
Source organism: Xyrauchen texanus (assembly GCF_025860055.1). NCBI lineage: Eukaryota > Metazoa > Chordata > Actinopteri > Cypriniformes > Catostomidae > Xyrauchen > Xyrauchen texanus. The sequence continues at coordinate 33,181,131 of NC_068277.1, read as the reverse complement.
TGGTTTTATACTGTCTGTGTTGTAGTCAACTTAATAAGTCTGCCACTGTCAGAATTTGCACACTCACAAACACTAACTCACGGATGCACACTTACACTTTTTTCCTAGATGACAGACACTGCAGCTACACTTCTATAGTCACTGTATAGTCCTCTCTCTCTCTCTCTCTCTACATTTGTTGAGTGAGTCATATGCCAAAGTCGTAAGTTTACTTCTTTTTTCTGTCAACCCCACTTTAGCTGTCTTTTATTTCCATCAGCCCTTGAGGATGATTCTGTTGCTCTTCTTTATATAGCTCAACACTGCCCTTCAATGGTTAGATACAGAATAGGAAAAACTAATTGTTGTATTATTACAAATTAATCTAACTGTTTTAAGCTCATGCAGTTTAGCTTCTGCCATTTCTGTCCTTTTTCATTTTTGTTAATTACAATGGATTCTTGTTTTTTGTCATTTCAGTGAATGAGATCATTGGCAGAGACATGTCTCAGGCCCCTGTGGCTCATGGGGGCTCCCCGGCTGCACACAGTCAGTCCTAGCCCACGTCAGACTCTCAGACAATCCTCACAGGACTCCAGATCCAGGCAACGAGCTTCCACACAAACCCACGTCTGTCCTGATCAGGCTTAGTCCTGGAAAGACGTTTTCTAGCTTGGATCCAGAAGGCATTAGAATCTGCAAAAACAGTTATTGCCTCCTCTCAATTCACCACACTCAACACACAGTAACAACAAAAAGAGTTGGGGCACATGCGCGCTTACTAGGAAAATTAGATGTGTGTTCATCATACATATGCAAATGTGGGAGTGGGAATACACTTGGTTTGGTGTTGTCTGGCACACATAGTTCTCCTGGAAATCAAACAATAATTCAGGGCTCTCTGACAGCATGATGTATTATTTGTAGCTTGCAGATTAACCCTTTGTATTGAGTACCGTTATCCCGGAGCAGAATATGCAGTACAAACAGCAAGCCTACAGTCACTTTAGTTGGATCGCAAAGGGGTGTTAGAAGCATATTATATGCCCACAATTCATACCTTTTACCAGCCTAAACGCCGCAGCTTTTCAGCACACATTCTCCCAGTGCTGCCCCCTAGTAGACAGGTCCTTGGGCACTGCACAGACTCTGTAGAAATAACATGCAACATTCCACATGTCTAGTGACCTTTCTGAGCTGTAGATAATCTGTTAAATGATTGGCCCATTTCCTCTTCAGGTTCAACAAATGCCTTATGTAGTAGCAGATATGGTGATCAAAAAAAGATTTAATTGTTTTCTTTTATCCGTTTTAGATGAGGACACTCTTGAATGCAATTTGTGTATTTTATACTTCAAAGTAGCTGACCTACATCTTGTGATCTGGAGTGCTGTGAATTGTGTTGGTTGAATATTATTTTCACAGTCCTGTGATTTCAAGTCAAATGGATTGTTCTCAGACTATAAAGACAAAATGTATGTTGCATGGGAAGGTGAACTCAAAAATGACTGAAAACCAAAAGGTCTGGAGATATTGAACTCAACATGATAATATGTTGACTATGCTGAGACCTCTCTATGTGCCTTTGATTAGAGAAACAATTATGCATAAACGTGTTGTTTTGGACAACTCGAATGCATTGTAAGTTTGATGTCAGGGAACCAATCGCATTTAATTGGTTGAATTCTTTTTTTCTTTTTTTTTGGCTACAACAGGTTGCATCTGACAATCAAGTAGACTTTAGATTACTCAGTATAGTGTGATCCTCACTGCATCCTGGGACGTGATCCAATCCAAATATTCAACAATCCTTTTCAGACAATTATAGTGATTGTTTTGTTCAAAATTTGGGTTATAATTGCTCTTGTGTTTGCATTGAGTCAGGCACAGAGGAATGACACTGCAGACACAGATGTTGTTTGTTTTTAACAGGTCTTTGGTTTGGCTCAGGCAAATCTATGAATTGTATTGGCTCACTGCCTTAAGATTTTGATTTGCAAATGGCTAAATATTTTTTTTCTAGAAAACTTGCACAGTCAATTAAACAATTTTTGTTCTATCTTTTTGAGTCTTTGAGACTTATAGCTGTAACAGTGACTGTTAATTATGTTTGAAAAAGAAAAAAAATCTGCTATGCACTATAAACCTGCCTTTTGCCTTTAAGAAAAAAACTAAACAAAAAAACTAAAAAAAAAAAAGAAACCTGCTAAAAAAACCTTGATGCCTCTAGACTAGATGCTGTAGAAATGCTTATTCATAGAATAGTATGCCAGACATCTGTGTGTCAAGATCTGTATCTGCTCATGCACAGAGCAAGCGTCTTAACGGTTTTGTGTGTATGGGCTTATGTCCATTTGTATCCTATGAATTGTAGATATTTGTTTTTGTAACTATAAAAAAAAACTCTGAATATAAATGGTGAAAAGCACACAAATACATTAGGCTATGCAAGGTAAGACAAATGATGGTGTGACATTTTGAAATATACAAATAGCAAGCTTGTTTGTTACTCTTGAATCTATACTATATATATATATATATATATATATATATATATATATATATATATATATATATATATATATATATACATATACACACACTCACCTAAAGGATTATTAGGAACACCATACTAATACTGTGTTTGACCCCCTTTCGTCTTCAGAACTGCCTTAATTCTACGTGGCATTGATTCAACAAGGAGCTGAAAGCATTCTTTAGAAATGTTGGCCCATATTGATAGGATAGCATCTTGCAGTTGATGGAGATTTGTGGGATGCACATCCAGGGCACTAAGCTCCCGTTCCACCACATCCCAAAGATGCTCTATTGGGTTGAGATCTGGTGACTGTGGGGGCCATTTTAGTACAGTGAACTCATTGTCATGTTCAAGAAACCAATTTTGAAATGATTCGAGCTTTGTGACATGGTGCATTATCCTGCTGGAAGTAGCCATCAGAGGATGGGTACATGGTGGCCATAAAGGGATGGACATGGTCAGAAACAATGCTCAGGTAGGCCGTGGCATTTAAACGATGCCCAGTTGGCACTAAGGGGCCTATAGTGTGCCAAGAAAACATCCCCCACACCATTACACCACCACCACCAGCCTGCACAGTGGTAACAAGGCATGATGGATCCATGTTCTCATTCTGTTAACGCCAAATTCTGACTCTACCATCTGAATGTCTCAACAGAAATCGAGACTCATCAGACCAGGCAACATTTTTCCAGTCTTCAACTGTCCAATTTTGGTGAGCTCTTGCAAATTGTAGCCTCTTTTTCCTATTTGTAGTGGAGATGAGTGGAACCCGGTGGGATCTTCTGCTGTTGTAGCCCATCCGCCTCAAGGTTGTGCGTGTTGTGGCTTCACAAATGCTTTGCTGCATACCTCGGTTGTAACGAGTGGTTATTTCAGGCAAAGTTGCTCTTCTATCAGCTTGAATCAGTCGGCCCATTCTCCTCTGACCTCTAGCATCAACAAGGCATTTTCAGCCCACAGGACTGCCGCATACTGGATGTTTTTCCTTTTCACACATTCTTTGTAAACCCTAGAAATGGTTGTGCGTGAAAATCCCAGTAACTGAGCAGATTGTGAAATACTCAGACCGGCCCGTCTGGCACCAACAACCATGCCACGCTCAAAATTGCTTAAATCACCTTCCTTTCCCATTCTGACATTCAGTTTGGAGTTCACGAGATTGTCTTGACCAGGACCACACCCCTAAATGCATTGAAGCAACTGCCATGTGATTGGTTGATTAGATAATTGCATTAATGAGAAATTGAACAGGTGTTCCTAATAATCCTTTAGGTGAGTGTATATATATATATATACTGTATAGATGCAAGAGTAACAAGCTTGTTTAGACAAGTTAAGGCTTTCCCACCATATATTTGACAGTTTAAAGTAAATGGTCAAAACACCTGTGACTATATGCAAGAGTTTACATACAACACAATATATATATATATGGAGTATAATACTGTATGTGTATATATATGTATATATTCATACATACATACATACATACATACAGTATTATACTCCATATATACATACATACAGTATTATACTCCATATATATTGTGTTGTAAACTCACTTGCATATAATCACAGGTGTTTTCAATGTCACTTTTGACTATTTACTTTAAACTGTCAAATATACAATGGGAAAGACTTGTGTTTAAGTTAAATTTTAGAGAATTTGTGTCATGAGGTTTGGGTTTGATTTATGGTGCGTTCACATACAATGCGAAGCGAACTATTGACTCGAACGCGTGAAATCGCTTCATTCGCGCAAGTCTGCATGACGCGTTGTCGCGAAAGTCTATCAGCATTGAGATTGTCTAATGTCACTGACGTACTGACATAGTAGCAGAAGAAATCTGGGAAAATTGATGAAAAAATTGTTGTAGCGGTGTGTGGGCACCCGGAATTGTATGACACAACATCAAACATGTACGGAGACCGGATGAAAAATGACATTGCTTGAAGGAAAGTGAGGAAAGTTACCTGGTCAGTTCTGAAAATATCTGCGTCTACTTGAGTCCAGCTATTTGGTTGTACTTTACTATGAACCAACTCGTAGATGCCCCTCCTCTTGTCATTTTCCGGAAAAGAAGGGAATACTCGTGGGTTCGCGTTACTCACGTGAACACATATTTAAACGCACATTAATAATCCAGCGGTTAATCTCACGCGAGCAATGAGAGGTGAAAATTTTCTTCACGTTGTATGTGAACACACCATTAGGAACAGCAATTTTCAGAATAAAAAAACAACAACAAAAAAACAAGAGGGATTCTAGGAAGAAGCAGGGCCCCTAGATAAGCACCTATATTTGATCTCTTCTATAAACCAAAGATCGAACAATGTTTTCCCATTTTAAATACAGATGACAACACAAACACCAGAACTCTATTTTTGATACTTTGAAATGGATGTCATTCCTAAAGTTTGGGTGGGTTGGATGGTTTGTAACATAAAATTACAGGTTCGGTTGATGTTTACGGAGCCTTGTATTGTTGTTTCATGTAAATTTTGTATTTAACATTTTGTAATTTTTAAGACTGCCGTGCTTTTTGAAATGAATCAAAGGGAACACCATGAGGCATAGGCTCTTCTGAGGTAGTGTATCAATAAAAAGAATAAATGCCCAACAGTCTCTCACTGATCATTGTGTCCTTGATCATCCATTGCATCTTAAAATATATAAAATATATATAAACAGACAGCCTGATAAAAAAAATCTTTTCATTGGTCATTTCGATGCATAATTCAAACGGTAAGAAAAGGTCATTTGGCGCATTCTGTCTGTGGTAAAAAGTAAAAATTGCCAAAAGTGGAGATACATATTTTTCATCGGACAGTGACGATGTCTTAATCTTTTCTTATAACAATTATACATTTGATTTAATTCACCATTGGTATTTCTATCCCAATCAGAGGTTGCGCTACAAATAATCAGTATCTGTCACTTATGTGCTATGATAGTTAAAACATTTCTATCAAGGTATATTTTTATCCATTATTTTCATTTCCATAATAATTTTATAAAGGTATGTCATTCAGTTTGTAAAAATATTAACCAACCATTATCACTGCGTAAGAGACACTCTGACTCAAACAGTCTTTTAAAAGAATTTATTCTTGCAAGGAGGACCCGGTCATTACACAGGAGTTAATCTGTGCCGTGAGTGAGACCCTGAAGGGGAGGGCTGACTTGTTTTATATACCTCTTGCTCAAGGTCTCCCACAGAAGCAGATCCTCCCCCTCTGCATTCCTCAGACACAGGGGCATTCCCTTGCAATGACTGTCACTGATCAATGAGTAGCAAAATTTCTACAACAATATCTTGATAAGATGAAGCCAAAATCTACATTTTAACCTCCTGAGACCCGAGCGTGACTGCTGTGTGCATTTTCCATTTCCCTTTTTAATTTGTAACTTGCCACTAAGAAACATCCAAAAATAAAATGATTTTTTTAGCCCAAATAGTTTCCCTAAAAATGTATTACCACACATGTGGACAGCGGGACTAAATTGTGAAAATTTAAATAATACCAAGTTACAGAAAGTAAGATTTTTTTAATAATGTTTTTTTTTTTATCATGTTTCCAGAACTGTTGGTTATTCATGTTTTTGAGACATTACAGACATTACATAAAACATTTGCATATTTAATTATGATTCAAAATAATGGCCAGCATCACCCAATCACTGCCAACCATGTTAAAATTAAATTATACATTATAATGTTTTTTTTTTGTTTTTTAATCGAACAAAACACAAATTAACAAGACATAACAGCTTATACAAGTAAGGGACCAGTGAGAGAGAGATATATATATATATATATATATATTTATACACACACATACATATATACACACACACATATATATATATATAATAAAAAAAAAAAAAAAAAAAAACTATAGATATAGTAAATTCTGAATCTATGTACTGATTACTATTGTCGCATGTCTGCCAAACATGTTTAGTGGTTCAAACATCATCTGCAGCCTGAAACTGAACTTTTGATAGAAAGTTTGGATTGAATGCACTTAGCTGCATAGAGAGTTATAGGATGCTCCCTTGCACCCTATTTAGTGAATGACTTAACCTCCAGTGTGCTGTCTGTCTGCACTGGTCTCAGAACCGTTAGAAATTGAGTTTTCATCCTAACTTCATATAAAGCCTCTGAAAGCAGCATTTTTCAGCTATTGGATGCATCCATTGCTTGTAAATGCACAGTAAATATAAGCATATTTTAAGGAAAATGTGTCTATTGTTCACTATAGTGGTCGTTGTGTTTAACAGTGTGCTGTTTCACGATGAATCGATTACATTTTTAAAATAACATATTGGATAAAACTAAAGACTCAAACAGGATTTAATGTAAAAATGTAATGAGGTTTCTTACCGGATGTAGTTTTATTGCCGTTTCTCCAAAAGACATACTCCGCTGTGGTCGGCGCCATGTTGTTTTGTCACATTACTCCTTGTGTGGAAAGATTAGCCATTTAATGACAGCCCAGAGTCTCCTGAACTGAGATCAGTCAGTTTAAACTAATTATGGATAACCTATAATGAAGCCAAAATGTATGCCTGGAGCTCAGCAACCATTATAACCTGGGATGTTACTTCTAGGAAATGAAGCATTACATTAATATGTTTAAGAAATTAGAAATAATATTTTAAAATATGTGAAAATAATACTAGCCAAAATGGAGAGGGGACATTTTAAATGGCATTAAGGGCAGAGGTATGGTTTCTCTTCATTAAAAATGTAATGTTAATGCATAAAGTCAAATCAAGAAAAGTTGGAAGAGCATTTTTCATAAAATATGGATGAGGTGCAATACAGACAATAGGGCTCATTCATGAAACACAAGCAGAACAAATTTTTGTGTAAATCGTCAGTAAGGTTGTTCTTTGTTTCTGATTCATTAAATCAGAAACAAAGAACTGTTAAGGCTGTTAAGTTTCTGATTCATTAAAGTTTTCGTGTTTTCAAAACATTAGTCCGTACGAACAAATTGACACCTGCTCCCGTCCATGTGTAAGTCTGAATGAGTGTTCTGTCAGGCAAACTGTCATGAATACATTTTGATAGAAGTGAAATTAAATTAGTATTGAAAAAAACAACTAATATTTAAATGAGTAAAAGTAACCTTAAAAATAAATTAGTAAATAATAAATGTTTTATTTTTAAAGCAAAAACTAGCAGAGCATGTAGATTCATTTGGGACATCCATTATTCAAAAATATTTGACCACAGAAAGCCAATCAGGCCACAGGTTGACCAATCAGAATCATGCATATCAGAGTGCTGTGTCATAGTGAAAATGACAACTCTCGACAAAATATAAAAGACAAAGACTTAAATAAAATGAATGTACCACTTGGTTATGGTACATGGTTATGTCAGAGCAATATCAATTTATTTGTTGCATATAAGAGTCACATATTCACATACATACACAATTCATACATTTTAGAAAGAAAGGAAAAATGCCCCCTCTTACACTAGGGAGGTGTGCCATTTGTTTAGCCTGTATTGCACTCTGGGTAATATGTAGTCATGAAATAAAAAAAAAATGCACATGATCCTAGCAGCCTGCTATCAGTAGAAAAGAACTGAAGTAGCCTGCATTTTCTTGGGAGTCAAAAAACAAGGTGAGACCATGGCATATTTGCACATAATCTCTAATGTGGCCAAATTGTCAATTCAATCTATAAAGAACGAGCATGAAAGCATGCAGATCACACAAACAACTCATTTTACTTAAATAAAAAAAATTCCCTTTCTGAACGGATGAAACTAAAAATCAGTTCATGCAATTCTAGGGAGTACACATTTATGTTTTAAGGCTGTTTCCTTCCAACAGTGCACATCTGCTCTAGGAAAACCATCATGCCCTTTTTAATTCTACATGCAACAATAGTTGTAGTCTTTACTTGGAATCCCACTGCACTTTAAATTCAGCTGAATAAGTCATAGTTTTTCTTAAATGGCAATAAACAGCATTCATGCGGTTCCAGTGCAAAAAGTATTTTTGTCTTGTTTTCCAGTAAATATATCTAAACATTCTTAAAACGTGATTTATTTACTTGACAAGCACACTGGCATAAGATTTGAAGTCTTGTTTTCAGAGAAATCTAATTTAGTGAGATGTATGCTTAAAAAAATAAAAAACTGTTTGCCAAAGGGGAAGAAAAAGGGAAAATACTTTTATTTTGCCCACCTCATTGGCAGATTTTTTTTCTTGTTTTACATCTAAAGTTCATTCATTTTGTCATATGTATTAAACAAGACTTAATATCTTATTCCATTAAGCTTAACAAGTAAATAATTCACGTTTTAAGAATGTTTTGATAATTTTACAGGACAACAAGACAAAAATACTTTTTTGTAGTGTCCCTAGTGCAAGGTAAAGACTATGGCATAACATTAGTTTACTGGACTACATGGCATAGTGTTTCAGGAATGATATCAGTATGCAAGATAAATGTTGTGGTGTTGCACCAAAATGAACAATTCCTGCTGAAGTTTTCGTTGTATAAACTGAAGGCATTACTATAGATTAATATAAAGTCTGAAATAGAATAAAGAGTTCTTAATCAAAAGACACACAAAGGAACAGAAGTTAACATGCATGCCAATGCTCTCTCACAAATACTCACATTTACACAAGCAGCAAGGCACTGTTACTTTGCTGTCATGGGTTTAACATATACATAAACATATACATAGTGTTTCTGTGTCAGGTCCCCTCCTAAACTACAACCTTCAGCCAAGAGCAGAGGGAAAACGGTCCAAAAAGCCATAAGACAGGTAATGAGGGAGAAAGAGGTGAGACAGGTGAAGTGCGGTCCTCCCTCGGTGGGTGTGGCGGTCCGTGTTTGGTCACTCGCAGCAGACCAGGCGGATGGGGTGGCCGGAGAGGGGAAGGTTGGAGCGTTCAACCACGGCCCGTCTTGCTGCCTTCTCACTTGGGAAGGTCACCAGAGCCTCCCCACTACGCTGACCACTCCAATTATACAGCATGATCACAGAGTCCGCCTGGAGCTACACAAACACACAGAGAGTCATTAAAAAAAAATAACACCACTGGAATGGCTTATAAAAGGTCTAAGAAGATCAAGATCCCTCCACATGCATAGAAACCTGAGAGAAACAAGATTTGATTTGGGTTAAGTACCATTGAGGTATTCTTGCATAAAACCCTTCACATAAGGAAGTATTAAATGACAAATCAACTCAAAAGGAACATGATTATATGTAGAGATTCTTTAGAACACCTGTATAAAAGCAGAGGAGGCTTGCAGCAGTGATGCTGCCCAACAAGGCATTCAAACCCCAAACCAATATGGTTAAATCAAAAAGAAAGAGCATCATTACAACTAAAGGTTTTCAACAGAAGCAAATAGACCCTCTGAAGCATATTAGGACTAATTAAGTGAGAGGCAGAGAGTGTAGCTTTACAAAGATGAAGACAAGAAAAGAGAAGACAAGAGAGTATTTCTGCACGCCACTTCTGATTGAAGGTAATCCTAGAGCAATGGTAGTAAGACGGCTTAGAGTGTTTGTCCATGCAGAAGCGATGGGTTTGGGGTCGGAGGTGGGGGCTTACCTGCAGGAGCTCCCCTTACAGACACAGCCACTCTTTAGGCTGAAAGAGACTCTGGCCCTGATCATTCACTCCAACCAAGCTGCTGTAGTCTTCAGGACCGTACTACAGCACAATGAGCCAAAGTCAGTGCTACAGGCCTCATTTTACACTCATTCAACATTCATCACTTCTCTCAGTGGTGTACTACATTAACAGATGACAGCAGAGTTGTGTATGCACTGTCTAGTAGGGGGGTAAAGATGCATTGATCTGACAATGTAAATTCAATGCATTGATTGCATGTAATGCGATCAATATTTAAGGATAATATACAGTTACCAAGTCATTATCACATACTCACATTATACATACAGACACTGGCCTGGTGATAAGTATGAGTTTATTTTGTGATAATGACCAGCTGACTATACTTATGCCACCTACTTCATGGTTTCTAACCAATCAGATAAATACTTGTGTTAAGTTGAAACAATTTCTATTATTAATAATAATAATAATATTACGCAAGAAATATAGACAGTGGAATGATTCAAAATACTTGAAACTAGGACAGATATCCGCCAGACACCATGGTCAATTATTTAGTTTAGTGGTCAATAAAAATATAAAACATATTTGACTGAACTGACTGCAGCAATTTGACTACAAGCCGTGTAGTAATCCATTATAATTTCTATAAAAATGTAAACCCAATGTATTATGGATTCATTTCTCAACAAAATAAAAATTTTGGCCAGATTTTCTATTGCAGCATATCATATCAACATTTGGTTGAAAATGTATATACAAAGGTGCATCTCAAAAAATATGAATAACGTGGAAAGGTTGATGATAATCTTGATGATTATGGCTTATTATAAATTCTTTATTCTAATATTTTGAGAAACTGGATTTTTGATTTCCATGAACTCTAAATCATCAAGATTAGAACTAGAATATATGAAAGTTCCACTTTTTTAATAAAATTATGGATGAATGTTTTTTTCCTCTTTTCCACGATATTCAAATTTTTGAGATGCACCTGTATATATATACATAAATACAAAATCAAATCATGACAAACTATTTTCATGACTTTTCAAAGTTTTCATAATGCATCGCAACATTTAGTTAAGAATCATATTTAAATCAAATCATTGTCAGATCACATCCACACCCTTAATTTCTTCTGTATGTGTTTGTTTGAATACTGAATGTATGTGAGGTAAAGAATCTTTAAAGGAATATTCTGGGTTCAATACAAGGTAAGCTCAATCAACAGCATTTTTTACATTATATTGATTACCACAAAAATGTGTTTTGACCTGCCCCTCCTTTTCTTAAAAAATAAATAAAATAAATACAAATAAAAAAAAAAGAAAAAAAAAAAAGAAAAAATCTGGGTTCCAGTGAGGCACATACAATGGAAGTGAATGGGGAAAATCCATAAACGTTTAAAAGTATAGCTACAAGACATAAACAACTATAATTCCAGTAAACAATGATTTAAACAACTCTGCAGCTCACATAATACATGAGTTTTAACAGAAAATGTTATGCTAGTGTTTTAATAAAATATGAGTTTGACATTTCTGCCTTTAAACCCTCCAAAAATTGGCCCCAATTTTTTCAGATTTTTTTCAAGAAAAGGAGGGACAAGTCAAAAAAATGTTTGTAGTAATCAACATTGTCGGTCTAATGAGCCAGCTTGTATTGAACCCGGAATATTCCTTTAAGGGCTTTGGCCATATTGAAAAATAGGTTACAGGTGTTACAAAACTATTGTCACCTTATTATCATGGATTCTTGAAAAGGCTCTTTATTCTAACACAGATCTGATGCTCATTGCCTTATAGCATAACACAAGAGGTGACACCCATATATCCCCAAACATATCTATTTTAACAGCACACAGAACAAACACCACCCAAAACACAATGCACAACAGGAAAAAAAAAATAGTATGCATCAAACATGGTCGCACAAGTTGTGGAAGCATGAATGCACTATAGATATAGAAAGGGGGGGGGTCAAACCACCTGCCAAAAAGAAACACTTCCCGCACACAGAGGCCTGTAGTGTGCATTTTGTCTCAGAAGTTAAAAGCACACTTGGAGTGTGGACTGGGCTCGGATCCATTTCATCAGTTCAGCCAGATGTCAAACCTGAATTCAGCTTTTTACACAAGCGTCACTGTCCTACACTCTGTGAACAGCGCCACACACACACAGCTCAGGTACACGCATAGCTCAGAGTATCACACACACCTCAGAGGGGAGGGCAGGGACACTACATGCTGAAGACAGATTTACCCTCCCCCACCCCACAATAATATAAAATAAACATTTTATTAAATAATAACTTGAAAATCTCCATGACTGCATACTGTGAGAGAAAAAGCACACAAAGACCCGTGCCCACAACAAAGCATCATTCATTTCCATGTAACCATCCCTCTATCCTCCTTGTGTAGGTGCCATACCGTCTTCTGAAGACTCCCCCTAATCAGGTGTCAGCTAATGAGGAGGGACAAAATGTACAAAATGATTCAGCACAAACACTAAGCTAAATAAAACTATAATGCAATGTAAACTATTATAGCGATGTGCTGGTGAGATAGAAGGCCATGTGAAAAGTCTATAAAATCATACATAATCACAGTCTAGAACCAGTGTCCTGAATTTTCAGGAGAGGGCCAACAGCAGATCTTTAATTTGCTCAAAGGTTTATTGTACTGTGAATTCACTTCATTTAAAGCTGAAGTGTGTAATTTCTAGATTCACTAAATGCAATTGCAAAAATGATCACCATTTTCAAAGAATCCAGAAAAATCCCCCCATCTTCCATTAGTTGTACACACAGATTGACCCGCCCCAAACTCACATTATTGGTTGAGCCAATGTTATTGTTTCGGGCTGGGCTCAAACAAATATAGGAATGTTTTGATAGCACCAGATAGCAACAGTGTTATATCTTTAGGTGTAATCAACTTCCAAAATAGATTACTTATTGCTCTGCATATTACATTGGGATCCAAGGAAGAATTTTAACGTCCAAAAATTACACACATCAGTTTTAAGCAAAAAAATAATCAAGATCAGAAGTGCAGACCGAGTACCAAGTTCAACCCTTTAGAGCTTACTGCTCCACTCCTCTGAAGCTCAGATACTTGGTGAATCTGAATGAATGAGTGAGTACTGAAATGAAGAGTCACCTGATATCCCTGAAAGAAGCTGAGGATGTCTTTGACCCCGGTGTTGTACGGCAGGCCCTGCATTCGCACCAATGCTCCGGGCTGAGGAGGCAGGATGGAAGGGGCTGTCTGGGCTGCCAGAGCAGCTGCTATTGAACCCGGTGGGGCCACAAAATAACTCATAGTGGATGGCGAGACTGGAGGACTAGTGGATATAGAGAGAGAGAGGAGTTAGAGTGGAAAACGGTTTTCCACAATGATAAATATAGTGGTCGCATTGTGTTAAGCGTTGACATTAGATTTATTTTAAATTATAATAAGACATGGTGACAAATGTAACAAATCATACCACATATTTTAATTCTCTTTGGATGAGCCAAGTTTAAAGCCACTGTAAAAAAATAAATAAAGTCGATACACACACACACACACACACACACACACACACACACACACACACACACACACACACACACACACACACACACACCTGTGACTGCACATCAATTAAATTATGTAATAATGTGCTGAATTGTTACAATAAAAACATAAAAAGCCTACAATTCAATGGGATATTTGAGCACAAAATGAAAACTCTCTGATCATTTACTCACCCTCCTGAACACAAAAAGATTATTAGAATTCACTTGCATTGTATGGACCTACAGAGCTGAGATATTCTTCTAATAATCGTTGTTTGTGTTCAGCAGAAGAACAAAAGTCATACACATCTAGGATGGCATGATGGCAGTGTTGGGCACTCAAAAAATGCAGCTAGCTAAGCTACCAACTTCTCAACAAAAAAAGATCAAATCTACACTTCAGAAAAAAGTAGCAAGTTACACTGCAAGCTACACACCAAAAGTAGCTTGCTACATTTAAGCTACTTAAAATGTAACCGCAGATGCACGGAGCATACTGTCATAGACAAAGCACCTAAAAGACTTATTCACCTGATGGTTATCAATACCATTAAATTACAGTTTAGTGCAATACAGTATACAAGTATACAGTATGTGGAAATACGTACCGTATGTACACGTAAAAACAAAATGTACATTTATATTTAAACATGCTACTCATATAAACCCATGTGTTCAACATATAAAATCACAATTTTTATAATTTTATTTTTCATATTTATACTACTACCTCTAACCCATTCCCATTTAAAGCATTTTATTTCCACAGTCCTGTATTAAAAACTCTGCATGCGTACATACAGTATACTTTTCATTTATATATTAATCTATACAATACAGAAATACAGCAGCTAAACAGAATTACAGGCTATATCCTGTAATTCTGTGTCTAGCTGTTGCATGTACTGGAAGCTTTTGATCAGAGGCCAAATTCTGTGTGTGTGTGTGTGTGTGTGTGTGTGTGTGTACATCTGGGAAATAACAATGTGATTTCTGATGGTATCAGATGGTAATACCATGGTACTTTGAAATACAACAACCATATTTATGTACCATTCTATATTTTCATGGTGCTTCAGAGTACTTAAAAAAATAGCATATTACTTGAATGGTAAATATATATAGGATTACATATTCATATATTATATTAACATGGTGCTCCCAGGTACATGGTATTGCCATAGAACCTTTTTATGTGTTTTCGTGTAGGCTAATGACTGTTTTTATGCTCTTTTGGCTGGAAAATGTATTTACCTGCAGAAGTCATTTAAAAGCTGCAAACGTGTTGAACTTTATAAAGACCTTCTCCATCATTGGCAAACGATAGGATGCATTAGCATGTTTGGTTTCCATTGATTGTAGATCCACTGCAACCAGCGTCATCGTTTTCCGGGTTTGAAAATATTCCGTGAGCATTTTGGCGAGTGAGAGCTTTGCTACTGAAAAGCTACTTGATTTAAAAACTAGCAAAGCTACCACCTCGCTACTCAGAAAAGTACTTAAGCTAACAGCTTTGCTATTTGTAGCAAAGCTACTGCCCATCACTGCATGAGGGTGAGTAAATGAGAATTTTCATTTTTGGGTGAACTATACTGAAATATTGTATAGCAAAAAATAAATAAATGAATAATATTAATATATACAGTATTTTTACACACACACACACACACACACACACACACACACACACACACACACACATATATATATATATAAATTAAGCCTAACTACACCATAGTTAAGTGAAATCACTGCAAGGTACATTCTTGTGGCTTATTACTTTGTTACATGCCATAAAGGAAATGCTAATGTTAATAAATGGAGACAATAAACTAAGGGAAATTCTTTGTATATATTGTGTTATGTTTATTCATCTAAATCAGAGCTACAAGTGTTAAATGTTGTTGTACCTGGGGTAGTAGGCAGTGTAATTCATGTTCATGTAAAGCTGTGGTGGTGGAGAATAGTAGGCTAAAGGGCTGTGTGTTGGGGGCTGTGGAGTTCTTGGAGTGGCCAGCAGAGGGGGCTGAAACATCGCTGCTTCAGAGGGAAGCATCGCTCCAGCTGCCGGATATGCAGCGTAGGTTGGTGGAGAAAGACCTGAGAGAACAGGACAAAGTGCTTTAGCAAAACACACACTGACATCTTATGAATGTAAATCTCAAAGTGCATAAAAAACTAAAAAACAAAGCAAGTCAAAGACACCCCACAATTCAGTGTGCAAAAGGAAATGAACTTACCTTATGCTAAAATATAGTTAAGATATAGTAAACAAACATGGACACCCTGTACTCAGAAATACTTAAATATTTAGACCAATATATGTAATGTAAGCATGGAAAATCTCTCTCACAGACACACACACCCACACAGCTGACCTTACAGAGTGTGTGCATGTCATGTATACTTAGCTCAACTGGCATGGGACATCTACAGTCTCCTCTGATGTGGCCTGAGCACATACGGCCCATTCTCATGCCAAGGTCAAATAACCAGATCAAATCACTGAGTAAACAGTCCTTACTTTAGTGCTGATACTGGCTTGCTCTTTCTAAATGCCAAAATGTTGCACCTTTAGATCAGTGACATAGGTGATCACAATGTTTTCTTGGAGATAAGCTGAAATTTAATCTCAAACGGCCAAGCTGATAAGAGTAAAACAGCACAGACTAGAACAATCCACACATACACACACAGAACTGCATCTCTTTAACCAGAACAGATTACACCTGCTGGCTCATGCTAAATGACAGCCCAACGTAATGGCATAGCTCACAATTTCCTAAAAGCATGAACATTAAAAAAAGACTCCCGTTTATTATTTTCCAAACAGAATGTGTTCTGGTACAATAGTCAACTGCATTGCAGGAACTTTGAGGAGTCTCTCTTACAGGGCAGTTTGCAGGGAGGAGGCGACAGGCCGCTGCGGTTAAGAGTTCCCCCCATCAGCACGAAGCTCATCTCCTCAGTGGAGCACTGGAACACCTCCACATAACGATCCTTCATCATCTTCTTATGGCACTTTTGAGCCAACATAAACGCACGGTCAGCTGACTTCATCTGAATGAAGGCATCACCGGAGGGACGACCCTAAATTATAGGCCAAGAAAGAGTGGGGAGAGAACCAAGGTCATGCTAAAAATGTGTGATATTTCTAGTTTCATTAACCATGTATCAACTAGAGGTCGACCGAGGAGTAGATTTTGTTGATACCAATAACTGCGGTAAGGAAATAAAATGCAGATGACTGATTAATTGGTCGATAGTTTTTAAAAACAATTTATAGAATAATCATTTAAAAAAAAAAATCATAGTCTGTCCTTACCATGAAGGGCACAGACATTGAGACTACGAGTCCAAAATTAATTAAATCCCAAAAACAGACAAAAATAAGTAGAAAAATTAAGATTTGGTGCATTACGGGGAACTTTCAACTTTAAACAAGTCCGAAATACACCAGAGATTAATTTTTTAATGACAGAGACATGACACCAAATGACACTTCTTACAGCCAATGTATTCACCAGATGAAGAGTTTGTGTATATGTTTTCCTAGATGAGGTTTACTAATGAGGAATAAAAGGAAAAAAAAGAAACTATCAGCATAGATTTTTGCCGATAGCTGATATTTCCAAAAAGCAAGTATCAGCCGATTAATCTGTAAAACTGATATATCAGTCTACCTCTAGTATCAACAGTACAATAATGAGTGTGATATTGCTTTTATACAACAGTTCAATACACAACAACTTGGGAGTGATTACCAATTTAGACACAACACAACCAGTTATATTATCTATATTTCTCCACACTAGAGAAAATATTGATTTTTGTGTGCTACCAAGCAACAGACAGACTGACATCTTGTCTGGAACATCGCAAACACAGACAATCAGAGTGATACAAATGTTCCAATGCTGTTATATATCAGCACTCTTAGAACACCACCTGTCCAATCAAATTTGAGGACCTGGAACAAACTGTTGTATAATAACAAACATCCTATGAGCTTATGAACAGAGTGAGACAGACAGTTGTAAATTCAAATCAGAATCTGTTCTCTCCGATGGGCATTACTTTAAACCATGTCAGTAGTTACACAGCAGTACGCCAGTCATACAAAGCTCTTCATGGTGTCTGTTCCTCTCACCTGCTGGTTCAGGACCATGTGCACTCCATGTGGTTTGATATCAATAGTGTGTTCGGCCATAAACTCTAGAATGTCCTCGATGGCAGCGGTGTATGGCAGACCTCTCAACCTGATGCAGTCCCGCATGCTGCCAGTAGTAATGAAGGGTGGGCTGGCTAGAACCGGCATAGAAACCATCGGAGAGGGAGGAGGTGGCAGAGTGGAGATCAGTGGAGTGGACATGTAACGATTCAACACCTAGTTCCAAAATACACACACAAAGAGGACAATTATTACAAATGTAAAGTGCTGTTATTCTGAACATGAACAAAATGGTGTTTCATACAAGATGTAGCGTAGCTAATGGCAGGCTTAATCTAATAAAAGACATACAGTGGCCCCAAAAGATATTTTGACACATGTCATTGCAGATTCCACTTGGTTTGATATTTTGTTTCTAATGCAAACCAATTACTAGACCTTCTGAGCCATGTTTCAAATACTTTTAGCCAACTTGTTAAGATCATTCAAGGTCTTTAACAGCTGCATTAAGTCAGTTCCCCCAAGTTCTAGCAGAGTAACCACAGGTGTAGTTCATCATATTACCTATGGACATTAACAGCACTTTTGGCTAACAGGATCTTTTATCTTCATTTTGAACCAATGTCTTTTGTTTAAATGTTGAAACCGAAATACATTTTTGCAGATGTTTTACATGAAACGTGCTTTTGTACTAAATGTCTTTATAATATCAAACAAAGTGGAATTTATTTTAAGCTTAAGTGTTCAAATACTATTTTGGGGGCCACTGTTATGTCATGATGTTAGGAGACCTCTAAAAGGAAATACATCTTGGCATAATTTGTTGGATTTTCTATTGATTAAAAAGTAATAAAATGTTTTGTCTCTACCTGTTGGACTTCAGCTGCAGTACTGCGGAACAGCTCGATATATCTCTTGCCCAGGATTTGTTTGTGCTTCTTTAGGGCGTTCTGGGCGTATTCCTCACAGGCAAAAAGAACAAAAGCATCACCTGTTGGACGTCCATCAGGGTACTTCACAAACAGAAGTCCTTCTGTCCCATCCGTCACAGGGCTCTCTGGGCCTAGGAACCCCAGGACATCCTGAGGAGTAGCAGTGAATGGAAGACCCCGCATTCGGATAATCACCTGGTTTTCCTTTGAAAGAAACTGAGCTACCTCATTGGATGTGCCTGTCAAAAATTGTGAAATTATATTAGCAAATTAAAGTAAAAACAGAGTTGCCTTGTGCAAGCTTCTTTGGAGACATCATGAAATCACTTGAGTACAGTTTTCTTTCCTGTGTTGACGTATTTCCTACTGAAACAGGACATCTGGATGGGACATATCCAAAATATTATCCCATTTATCTTTAGATAGCCAGTTGGCTTTAGTTACTAAAGTAATTATTGATTGAACAAAAATCTGTGTAGTGCAAAACTTATGGCCCATTTTCCCACAAGAGCCATTGCATCTATCTTAATGTTTTCAACTTTAAGAAGTACACTAGGACAAAGATCAAAGTTTCCATTAAGACATTTTGGTGTTGGTCCAGTTTGCCAAACAAAGTGTGAAAAATCTGGTCATCTCATTTCTCTGTTTTTTGTAGGCTGTAAACGCAATGGACTGTGCATAGTAATGTGATAAAGGCTATTAATCAAACAATATAGTCAAATGAAAGACAAAATTGTTCGTTATAATAGATTTTTTAAATAAAAAACAAAAACAAATGACCATCATGAAATTAGCATCTAATAATTAAAAAACAAAATCTAAACTGCAACTTGCCACATATCTTTTCATTTATAAATAAATATTAAAATAAATCGTTAGTTATGTCATATAATTAGCTAATTTCCTTGGCTCTTTATTTTTTTTTTATTTATAGCACAAAAGACTTTTGCTGCCAAAGTGAATTCCGATGTGTCCAGTGTTTCTCTACAATTTGAGATTTACATAAGCCTGGTGTCCTTGTCTCCAGTAGACAGCAATGCAAGGCCGTTTTAATGTTATACTGAAGCTTCTTACTGCAGGCACGTGAGAATAACATGGGCTGCTTTTGCCAGTGTGTGGGATACAACCCATTCTGGTTGCAGATTATGACTCGGCAACACATATGACATCAGCTAATGGTGTTGCTGACGCATTGTGTTAATATTTTCACCGGACATCGTGTCTGACTATGATTGAATTTGTTGGACATTAGGACATTTTAATGGTCAAAAATCGGTAATTGCCAACTAATGGAAACCCTGACATGGATGACTTCTAAGGTAAAAATATATGGACAAAAAGCCACAAAACCCCAGTTTTAATTTCATAGGGTCTCTACAGGCTAAAAAGCTCAGCAAAAACAAACAAAAAAACTACAGAATGAACATCATGTCAGATCATCCGCTCTGGGTATACTTTCAGCTACCCTAAAACCTTTCAACAGACACATCCACACGCACTGTAATTATATCTCTGCAAGCCTCTGTCTTTTTACACCTGCTGTGTGTGAGAGCAGTGTGAGGCTTTTCAGAGGCTGCTGACCCATCTTTCTCCCTGAGGGAACAGCTCTCTTTCTCTGGTTTGAACAGAGCGGGGGGCAGGAGGGAAGTAGAGTAGAGTTTCCCCTTTTACCTGCCTAAAATGAGTCAGAAAGGGGAAGAGACTCACAAAGAACCTTTCATTCCCAAAGAGGGGGGAAAAAAATAAAGGGACACTCATACACACACCTTTGAATAACGGATGGCGAATTACACTACAAATGGGATAGTTTCTGTTCATATTGTCTGACTAAAAATTCATTCACAAGTGAAGACTAGTATGTCTCTCACCTCCAGCAATCTTAAGAAATTCCTCCCCTGTGGCTTTATATACCTGAAACAAGAGGTGAACACATATATACAGTACTGTGCAAAAGTTTGAGGTAGTTGTGAAAATGTTGTATAGTGAGGATTTTTAAAAATGAATGCCATGAATAATTTTTATTTATCACTTAACTTCATACAGTTAAAAAAAACTCCTTTATATATGGTCACATTTAGGCCAGAGGTGATCGGAGTAAAATAAAGCATACTTATAGTTTGGATACTGTGAGGAGGTGAACTCACCTCTATGTATCTGCTGCCCATGTGGTGTTTGTGTCTATCCAGTGCCATGTCTCTGTGCTCAGAGTTTATGAAGCGCACCAGAGCCTCCCCATTTCTCCGGCCCTGTGCATTTAGACACAGCGCAACACCGCCTCTGATAAACACAAATGATGGTGAACAATCAAATAAAAGCAGAGATCAATGCACATTCTTACAACACAACATAACAAATGTGTTTGCAATATTTAACAACGTTTCTAAATCTCCAAAACTTTTAGTTACTGTAAGACATGCAAGTGTTCCACTTCCACCAGTGAAAGTCCTGATGTTTCATTTGGCTGGATTTACCTTCAGGGTCTTAGTGAGTTTTGCATTACACTGTTAATGTGTACTTAAGGGTCTTTTCTGAGTGCATACTAGGCATCATAGAGAGTGTGTGTTTCAGTTGTAATCTCACTTGGCAATGTTGAGGCCCTTGAAGAAGCGAGCGATGTCCTGATCAGATGACTGCCATGGCAGTCCACGAGCTCTGATGATGGTCTCACAGTCCACAGCTTCTGTCTTACTGCTGGAATCCATGCACACACACAAGTAACAATCAGTCAACCTCAGCAGCCCTTTTGATTTTTAACCAAAATAATATGACACTTTAAAAAAAAAAAAAAAAAAAAAAAAATCCCATCCATGTCTAATAAGGCTTATGGTAAAAATTAACAAATAAGACTATGAACAAATTACATAACCCTTTAAGCTCGGAAGGTGTTTAAAAAGAGTTCCTTTTTCAGTGGTATGCCGAAAATAAAAGGCTTAAAACTCTAAAATGATACCCAACAATTGACACTCTTTGGTTTTTTGTAAAGAAAACGTAAAAAAAAAATTATGATACAGATTATGATCAATTATGAGACTCTCAGCCAAAGAAAAATGACAAAAAAAAAAAATTACTTTTCTTCGTATTATTCTGATTATACACACACACACACACACACACACACACACACACACACACACACACACACACACACACACACACACACCTGTAAATAAGGTAGCTCCAAAAAACTTTTTTTTTCAAATCAGATCAACTTTAACAGAGTCAAATTTGGTGTTGATTCTGCAAAGCAATCAAAGTAAGTCATTTATTCTAAGGTCCAAAAACATCTCAGTGTGTCCAAAAGTCTCTCTAAAAAATAAAACAGAATAATTGTACATAAGAACTTACAACATATGCAGATACAGCAATGACTAAAGGTATGATTTCTCTCCAAAACATGCTAGCTACAATAACTAGATCTCATTCCATTCTGTGTCATTTGAGTCATCATTGAGTCTGTGTCATGTAATTGGGGCCATCTTCAAGTGGCCATATGTGAGTTAATGATCCTCACTGACCATATGTGGATGACTTGTACCCCTGGCGATCTGAATCCTGATACAATTAGTTTTATCATTTTTATGTGTTTGCAAATTACAATAATACGTACAGTGCAAAATTATTAATAAATTACCAAAATGGAACACTTCTGATTTGTCTGCCAATTTCAAAGCACTTGTACAGTTTTGGTCATAATGTTTACATGCACTGTAAAGTACCACTTCTAAGTTTGAAAACTTTTTTGTGCCGATCAAGACTGAAATTATTCATCATTTTCTCGGCGGTACGATCCAAGCTTAAAGGTTTAAGAACATTCTAATTATCAGCAGTAACATGGAAATTCACACTTCAGGCAAACAAAATATGTTGTGTTTATATGCCGAAGCAAAAAATAGACCTACAATGACTACTAGGTACATACCATGCTCCAGATTCAAATTTGTAGTTTACGGTCTCAAAAGTGGAGAATTTGTGATCTACAAAGTATAAAAGTTACTAAATTGAAATCATAAGCAACATGCCAAGTTGTGCACATCAAAAGAAAGATATACAAGCAACATGATTTTTATGTTGTATGACTCACTATAAGGCTCAGCGAGGAGGTGAAGCATTAGCAAAACCATTGTCTTCACCTCACTCAGTCCTGCCTCCTCCTGATCCACCACTGCTGGAATACACACATCTGAAAACAGGGTCAAGGCACAAACACCATATGTACATACAGGCATGTAAAAAGGCACAATTAAGCAGAAACATTATTTTAATAGCTGCAATGCCTATATAAAGCAGAGTAAAACCAAGAGCATATCCTGCCTTCTGTCATTCTAGATTCAGAGGCAGGATACAGTCCAGCATGGAGGGCAGAGTGACATCTTTGACGGGGCCTGCGTTGGGGCAGCATTTGTGAAACTCTTTCTTCAAGTCCACGAATGAGTAGAAACACTCAAGCAAGACCAGATTCTACAAAACACATAGACAGGCAAATCAGAGGTATTCAACCATGGAAATATGTTTAGGAGGAGCCTGAGGGATGGGCAGAGGAGAGCAAGCAGTAAAGATGAGAGAAAAGGAATAAAGAAAAAAAGATTGAAGGAGCTTTAATGTTCTCTGCAAGAGTCAGCATTCCTGTGAAGATTAGAACATGCTTCTGCTAAACAGATTACACCTGGACTGACAGCTAATTTAGAAATGTCAGAAAATAGCAGCAAAAACAGCTACACACAAGCTTTTCTTTTTCTTTTAAACCATTCAAGGTAATTGTGGAGATATTTGAGGATTACCTTTTTGGAGGCCTCGGGGTGCAGCACCTGTCGGATAAGCAGTGGTCCGTCCACACACAGCGTGTAGGAGCTTCTGCCCAAAGACTTCAGTTCAGTTGACACTGATTGATGAAACTGGAAACAAAGAGACAATGAAAGGGGGAGAAGTAATGAAGGAACAATCCAGTCTAAAACAGCAGCATTAGATGCAATATATTTACTTCTCTGTATGTGTATTCTAACATTGACAGCTTTGTGAAAATAACTATACAACTATACTATTCCATGCATACACAAACATTAAAAATTGGCCATATGACGGTCAATAATTTAATGACGGTTATATGACGGTGTTTGTTAATTCAAATGTGCTGATCTGAAAGAGGGGGGAAATAATATAATTTTTATGTTAATTATATGAACTGCAAAATTGATAAGCCTCATTTCCATTCTAGCAGACAACAACAGGTAGCACTGCTGAAGTAGTGAAATTAAACTCTTTTACCCTCTGATCATTAGATAGATATAGATTAACCAACAAACACACTTAAAATGTTTTTAAAAGCAGAAACTCAAGGGTTTTCAACTAGAATGTCAAGGACACCATAGAGGACACCCACAGTATGTTGTAAGATATGCACACGCAGTTCCGTGTACATGTGCGCATGTGTGTCCTTGTTTTGTAGATTAAGTAGCCGGTCAGACTGGTTTGGTGAAAACACAGGAAGTGAGCCATGGACGTGGTAGTCAGATAAAGTATTGCACGTGACCATAGTGATGGATGACAAAACAATTGCAGAGCACTTGTCCAGCGTCTAAAATACACCATCCACTTGTTCCAAGCAATAGGGGCTCCTACATACACCTTTGTTTAGCAATAAACACGGAGCCTTTTATGAACGATTTCAGATATTTATTAACTTAACCATCTCAGTATCAGTAAACAACAGTACTGGCTAACCTCCAACTAGGACATGATTGCCCAGATGCTTATAACAATGCAAATGCAATGCTTAAAACCCTACAAAACAAACAGGGACCTAGGGCTGGGTGGTGTGACCATATATATATATATATATACACACCATACAACGGTAAAAATGTGTCAACCGATCATTTTCTATACTGTTTATACCACGATGGATGAGTTTGCATTGTTATCAGCGGGCAGGATTGCTTAATGCATTTGTACTTTCATTTTTCCATATTTCAACAAAAGCACAACCACAATCAAGTACTGTACATCAAACAACAGCCGAGCAGTGCCAAAACAACAACTACAGCTCTGTACAAGTTACTATCCACAAAACAAGTTTATCCACAAATTTACTGAATGTCATTCAACGTAGTGGATATGAAACCGTGAGCTCAACTGGAGCATGAATGAATAGGTAAACCCATCAGTAGCATGGTTGAAAGACTGGGTTCTGAATGCAGGTGTCTCAAGACCGGTTTTCTATGTTTTCAACTACATTTAACATGAAACAGCAACCTAAAAACACTACGTTTATGATGTGAAGCAATCAACGTGAGATGCTTCAAAAGAGTCCGTCTGAGGCATGTGTATATTGCCGTTTCTTTAGAAAAGCCCTTGTAATATCTAGCCCAGACAGACAGACATAATGGATTGCTTTGGACTGTATGCCTTGTGATTAATGATATTGTCTTATCAATGGTTTACACGTCAGCCATAGTAATGTTATAAAAAAAAATGTCATGCTTTAATAATCTGATTATATTTAAAATATATATTTTATTTATAATTCTATAAATAATAATTATAATTATTTATTCATTATTTATTGAAGTATTATTTAGGGGCCTTTCTCTGCAAATATTTATCTTTGCGATTATTTCGGTATATCATGTAATTAATTTGCTTAATATTTTGAATTGATTGACAGCCCTTCTTATTTCATTAACCATCTTGGTCCAAAACATTTGGTTTCATGAAATCAAAATTAAAATCCATATCTATTAGCTTCAATGTTATCTACAGTATATGCAAGCGTACATCTAAACATTGAAAAAATTGTGCAGTCTCTCTCTTCCGGCTACAAATACTCAGGAATATCCATGATGTCACAGAGGTTGACAAACCTTGTCCAATCCAATGCCTTCTATAACGAGAAAGCACCCTCCCTCAACAATGTTCAGTGCGCATGGCTGTGTTCTAGCTGCTGCTGATCATGCCTTTGAAGGGCACTTGCAGGGAGCACAACCCATGCGGTAGTCATTCCAAACAAAATTTCCAATAAGAATAGTTTAAAAATAACGGTCTTCAAAGGGGATAGGGATGATCACTTCTGAATGGGACATGCCAACATGGGAGTCGGGAAGTCAGGAAAGTTGCTGGAGTTTATGACATGAGAAGCATGGAGGATAGGGATATGTGTGTTTGTAGCTGTAAATTAAAGCCTACTAGCTATTGTAAAATGAGGACAATTATAAAATTAGATGAACAAGTATGTATTATTTACAATTATTGTTACTATCTAAACAAGGTTTCCATTGCAAAAATAACTACATTGTGATACATACTATTACTAGATATATTAAATTACTCGCATGACATAAGATTTTGGTCATGCCCCTACAGGGGCCTACTATCAAACTAGCTCAGAACAGTAAGTAACTAAAAACAAAAAAAATCAAACAACTACTGACTGGAGAGCCTGATAAAGCATTTCTCCTATGCGGTCAAATAGTGGAGAGACAAACTGATATTCTATTGGTCAGATTTTTGCATGCAATAAGAGAATGGATAGGACTTACATGGTCTAATTTACATATCACACTATAATCGTGAGGATTTTACTGACAATATAAAATTAAGCAATATCGTGAATATCGCAATGGTTTGATTACTCTTTTATTTGGCAATTATGTTTTATAAAGAACATCAGAAGACCAACTTCATGATCCTTCAGGCCTTTACAATTACTGAATATCATCAATAGGCTGAAATAATTTTTGTATCCATATCATCCAGCCGTGTATCACACAAAAATATCTATGCCAGCATTGATAACACAAGCCAAGATTGCCTTTACTCAGAGCTATAAACAGGAAAACCAACCAAGACAAAGTATATAAAAAAACATTTAAAAAAAAATAAATAAATAAAAAGCATGAATGATTGGAAAAGTGTTGTTCATTTGCAACATACATAATGGAAGAAATAAATTTACTAATCAATCGTCAAGCTGGAAATTTGTTTTAAGAGCTTTGAGAAAAATCATGCAGTATAAAGAAAAGTTATAGCACAGTTGAGAAAGCCTGAAGGTAGTGCTTTTTATCTCTACAGCTCATTTAACTATATTCCTATCACGCTCCTCTACTATGATGATAGTTTTTAACATAACTTGCATGTCCTCATACCTCTTACTAATATCATACTAATACAGGACTTCAGTTTATCATTAAGGGCTTAAGAGTTTTGGAATTGTCAGGTATTTACAAAAAGTATACAATGAAGGCCAAAAGTTTGGAAAGAAATTGGTACTTTTATTCACAAAAGTGGCATTCAACTGATCACTATGTGTTGTCAGGACATTAATAATGTGAAAAAAATACTATTACAATTAAACTACTTCAAAGAGATCTCATCAAAAAATCCTCCAGCAATGACAGCTTTGCAGATCCTTGGCATTCTAGCTGTCATTTTGTCTAGATACTCAGCTGACATTTCACCCCACACTTCCTGTAGCACTTGCCATAGATGTGACTGTCTTGTCGGGCACTTCTCACACACCTTACAAAAGCTCAATGGGGTTAAGATCCAGGACACTCTTTTCCAATTATCTGCTGTCCAATGTCTGTTTCTTTGCCCACTCAACTTTTCTTTTTGTTTTTCTGTTTCAAGAGTGTCTTTTTCTTTGCAATTCTTCCCATAAGGCCTGCACCCCTGAGTCTTCTCTTTACTGTTGTGTATGAAACTGGTGTTGAGCGAGTAGAATTCAATGAAGCTGTCAGCTGAGGACATGTGAGGCGTCTATTTCTCAAACTAGAGACTCTGATGTACTTATCCTCTTGTTTAGTTGTACATCTGACCATCCTCATCTCTTCCTGTCCTTGTTAGAGCCAGTTGTCCTTTGAAGACTGTAGTGTACACCTTTGTTTTAAATCAGTTTTTTTGGCCATTTCAAGCATTAAGCTGCGTACACACTGCCAGCGACTTTATCGCTGCAGGTCGCCAGTGGCTGGCGGTGAAGTCGCTAGTGGGTGTTCCCACTACCGGTTGCCTAGTAACGTTTATAAATGACATTCACGGATGTCATTCCATTGCTGTTGACAGCGAATCTCTTTTCTTGCCACTAAAAACAAACATTTTGGAGGGAAAAGACTAAATATAAATGGAATCAGTACATAAAATGCTTTATATCAAAGATGAATGAGAAACAAGTCGTGCTGTTTGCCAGAGTGGCTGTTTATCTGCGGCGAAAATGCAAATGTCGGTCTGTCTGGGTCCATAAAATCCCCGCGATCTCAGGTACACCTTTCCACGCAGTATTTTTCTTTAAAATGTCCTTGTACGTGGGAAGAGCCATATCATAGAGCACTGGAAAATTTCTAACAGCAAGAATTAGCCTTTCATCCATCTTTCCGTTACTGCAGGAGAGAGCGAGAGAGACAGAGAAGGATCACGTGAGCTCTCCCTTCGTCTCTCCTATTGGCTGTCGCTTCCGTTAGTCGCTCCAAAGTTGAACTTTTCTCAACTCTGTCGCGTCGCTGGACACGCCCACATCTAGCGCCAACGGTCGCGACAGCTCGTGTCGCCGGAAGTCGCTGTGCTCGCATTGAAAATGAATGGTATTGAGTCGCTGTCGCGCGCGATGTCGCTGGCAGTGTGTACGCACCTTTATATAGCCTTCATTCCTCAAAACATTGATTGACTGACGAGTTTCTAGAGAAAGACGTTTCTTTTTTGCCATTTTTGTCCTAATATTGACCTTAAGACATTAGAATTGCATACTGAGGCAAGTCAAAAACAAACACAAAGACAATGTTAAGCTTCATTTAACAAACTAAATAGCTTTAAACTGTGTTTGATATAATGGAAAGTGATTTTCTATTACTAAAATTAGCAATTTATCATGATTACTCAAGGATAAGGTGCTGGAGAGATGAGTGATGTCTGATAGAAATGGCGCCTGTCTAGATTTGATCAAAAATGACTTTTTTCAAATAGTGATGGTGCAGTTTTTTACATCAGTAATGTCCTGACTATTCTTTGTGATCAGTTTGGTTTGGAATGTCACTTTGGTGAATTAAAGTACCAATTTCCTTCCAAAACAGCAAAATCTGTACATTATTCCAAACTTTTGGCTGCCAGTGTACACTCACTGAGCACTTTATTATTAACACTATGGTCCTAATAGGCCCCATTTCCACCTGGTATTACAATGCGTCTCAGGTGATTCTATCACATGTGGTCAGGTGAGACATATCGCTGTTAAAACCTGGTCACTTAAATGCATCTCCTGTGACCACTTGTGTTCGGATTTGGAGGGTCTCTGTTTCATGACGACATGCATCAGTTACTATGTCAGTGTGTTACTGCATGATTATTAAGTGTAACAAAGTCTGAAAAGACAAAGAAAGCACAAAAAAAATAGCAAGTTGAAATTTAATCGAAGCACAAACGCAACATGTCAAGCAGAATGGTGGAAAGGTGTTCGTGCTTGTCATCTGTGTTGATATCAGACACATTAATGTTGGGCTGAAACGATTAGTCAATGTTATCAACAACGTCAACAATAAGAAATTGTCAACAAAAACTTTCGTTGTCGAATAGTCCTTTGATCTCATTTAACGTAATGAGGTCACATTAAACTCTGATGACGGCTCGAGAGCAGCACTGCAATTCACGCCTGACTGAGGAGAGGAAGAATTACACAGTTAACAGTCCAGATGCACTCTAAACTTTCCAAAAAGCTTCAGGTGATGCAAAAATACTTAAATTTTCAGATCAGACAGTTATTTCCTTTTAAAGCTGCTCGTAACTGGCAAACTTTAAACTCTTGTAAGTGTCTGACGTGGTCTTCTTCTGTTGTAGCCAATCTGCCTCAAGGTTCGATGTGTTGTGCATTCTGAGATGATATTCTTCTCACCACAATTGTACAGAACTGTTATCTGGATGTTTTTTCCCCAGGTAATCAGCAGTTACAGAAATACTCAAACCAGCCCATCTGGCACCAACAATCCAAATCACTGAGATCACATTTTTCCCCTTACTGATGGTTGATGGGAACTTTAACTGAAGCTCCTGACCCATATATGCATGATTTTATGCACTGCAGCCACATGATTGGCTGAATAGATAATCGCATGGATGATTGTTGTTGCCAGATGGGCTGGTTTGAGTATTTCTATAACTGCTGATCTTCTGGGATTTTCACACACAACAGTATCTACTCGGAATGCTGCGAAAAACAAAAAACATCCAGTGAGAGGCAGTTCTGTGGATGGAAATGCCTTGTTGATGAGAGCGGTCAACAGAGAATGGCCAGACTGGTTTGAACTGACAATGTCTATGGTAACTGAGATAACCACTCTGCACAATTGTGGTGAGAAGAATATCATCTCAGAATGCTATTCTGAGATACGCGTTGTTGCTGTTTTGACGCCATGAGGGGGACCTACACAATATTAAGCAGGTGGTTTTAATGTTGTGACTGATTGGTGTATATAAGGAACATATTCCACTGTTAGTCATTTGGTGTTCAAAAGAAAATCCCAGGAAAGATCCCAAGCAAATTAACTCCGGATTCATTAGGAGTCATGAGAAATCACCATCCAGGATTATTTGATCAATTAATGGCAAAATTACTTCATATGTACATTTCACTAGCATCCTTTTGGAAGGGCCCTTCGTGAAGGGAGTTTATTGCTCAAAGGAATCATGTCCCATTCCTGCAGTGCCCTTCAAGGATGCAAAAATTCCATTTGGAATTTGCCCTCTTTGTGCACGCGCACACACACACACACACACACACACACACACACTCTGAACAAACGTGGCTCAACAGGAGGGACTGATTGATAACCATGTGAGCCAAAGATCACATTTCTCTCTCTCACTGACAGCATTGCAGAGGAGAATGTGAAACAGAAACTCCAATGAAGTTTAACTACAGTGCATATCAGTTTAACCACACTAGCGCTTCTTTTTGCAGAACTGGAGAGGCTAGTCTACTCATTCTTTTGGCTTAATTTTAAAGATTGCTTGTTTTAAAAAAAACTTTTGTTTTTCAATATTTTACTTAAAAAATATTTGCCATGCAGTCTACAAAATATTCAGTGTTTAGTAGTGCTTTTCTTTGCTCTTGCATGGAGTTTGAAATTCTCTCTCTAACCATGTATAGATACAGGGTGAGACAATGGTGTGTCTCTGCATTTTACCAGTGCATATGTTTAGCAGAAATTAATGCATTTGTGCAGGGTGGGGCTGTGCTGTGAAAACAGTTATGAACATACAATACACACACAAACACAGAAAGAATTGTGGTGATAAGTAAATGCATTAAAAAATTGTGTGGTGTGATCATCAAGCTTTACCGCAAGCTTTTCTTAACAGTTATAAATGGTAAATGGTCTGCACGTATATAGCACCTTTTTAAACTTAGCGGTATTCAACGCGTATTACACCCTGTCTCATTCACCCATTCGTTCATACAAACATTCACACACCAATGATGGCAGAGCTGCCATGCAAGGTGCTAACCTGCCATTGGGAGCATTGGGGTTCAGTGTCTTGCCAAAGGACACTTCGGCATGTGGAGTCGTGTGGGCCGGGAATCGAACCGCTAACCCTGCAATTAGTGGCCAACCCACGCTACCACCTGAGACACAGCTGCCAACAGATCCTAAAAAATAAGATTAAAAGCTCTTGAATTACGCTGGCGGCCAAAAGTTTGGAATAATGTACAGATTTTGCTGTTTTGGAGGGAAACTGTTCATTTAATTCACCAAAGTGGTATTCAACAGATCACAAAATATAGTCAGGACATTACTGATGTAAAAAAATAGCACCATCACTACTTGAAAAAAAAAAAATTATAATAATTTTTGATAAAATCTAGACAGGCCCCATTTCCAACAGCCATCACTCCAACATGTTATCCATGAGTAGAAATGTCCCGATCCATCGGCCGCCGGTCAAAATTGGCCGATATTCATCTTAAATCCGAGATCAGCCGATTGTGCCTAGATTTAGGGCTGATCTTTTTTGCAGCATGCAGGCAATCACACATACACTGTTCCTCTAATGAATGAGTGCTTTCTCAGCCCTTGAAGCATGACAGAATGGCCTATGGAGGGTGAGTTGTTGGCAATTCTAAGCATTCACAAATTTAAACTTTCAGACATAATGTAATTGAGATGAATATGCCGGTTTGTTTTTAAAAATGTGTAAGAATTACAGGTGTATGAATATTAATTTGCCCATTTTCGTTATGGTAGTTATTCGGACTCGTTGCACAGTGAACATGAAGAGGCTTCTAACAGGTATAAAAACAAATTAAACAACAAATAAACATGCAAATACATGATACGAGTTGTGACAATCAGACGTTGTGTTGAGTGATAGAGAATGTTTGAGCAATCAATACATTTACTCTCTTTAACATGAGCGCTCTGTGTCAAAGATGTGCATTCTTCAGGTGCTCTCAATATCTCATCATCAGTCACTCATCCCAATTTAAATCAGATTAATGAAGGTCACAATACCACTAATAATCAATATAACTGTTTAAACTTCAATAACGACACCGAATAATTTTTTTGGTGTGACTATTCAAGTCAAGCTGTTTACACCATTTGTAAGTGTATGTAAGATTTCTATTCATCCATACAGAACTCAATGGATTTGTGATATATTTTTTAACCTGAATATTAAAGTTAAAATAAGCTATTCGAAGTAGAAGTTGATTTTATATGCGAGTTTTATAAAAAATGCTAGCTGCACCAAGTTAAATGCATTAAGTTGAAGACATCTTTTATTTAATTTGTTTACCTAGTTATTTTTGTCAACAAACAAACAAAAAAACAGTCTGCAGCTCTATTATCTAGGCAAATACAAGTAACTGATCAGGACTCGGTATTGGCAGATATTTAATATTTAAATATCGGATCGGGGGCCAAAAAAGCTGATCGGGACATCCCTTATCCTTGAGTAATCATGCTAAATTGTTAATTGGTACTAGAAAATCACTTGCCGTTATATCAAACACAGCTTAAAAAGCTATTTGGTTCATTAAATTAACATTGTCTTTGTTTTTGAGTTGCCACAGTATCTGGAATGTCTTAAGGTCAATATCAGCTTTCTCTTGAAACTAATTTCAGTGCTTGAAATTGACAAAAATCTGAAGATTTAAAACAAAGGTGTACACTACAGTCTTCAAAGACAAAGGACAACTGGCTCTAACAAGGACAGGAAGAGATGAGGATGGCCAGATGTACAACTAAACAAGAGGATAAGTACATCAGTCTCTAGTTTGAGAAATAGACGCCTCACATGTCCTCAGCTGACAGCTTCATTGAATTCTACTCGCTCAACACCAGTTTCATACACAACAGTAAAAAGAAGACTCTGGGGTGCTGGCCTTATGGGAAGAATTGCAAAGAAAAAGACACTCTTGAAACAGAAAAACAAAAGTAAAAGTTGAGTGGGCAAAGAAACAGATATTGGACAACAGATAGTTGGAAAAGAGTGTTATGGATCTTAACCCCATTGAGCTTTTGTGGGATCAGCTAGACTGTACAGTGTGTGAGAAGTGCCTGACAAGACAGCCACATCTATGGCAAGTGCTACAGGAAGTGTGGGGTGAAATGTCAGCTGAGTATCTAGACAAAATGACAGCTAGAATGCCAAGGATCTGCAAAGCTGTCATTGCTGCACGTGAAGGATTTTTTGATGAGAACTCTTTGAAGTAGTTTAATTGTAATAGTATTTTTTTCACATTATTAATGTCCTGACAACACATAGTGATCAGTTGAATGTCACATATACATATATATATATATATATATATATATATATATATTATTTTAGGGATGCACCGAAATTTCGGCCACCGAAAATGAAATTTTTTGTTTTGGCCGAAAGAGAAAAAAGGCCAAAAATATGAGCCGATATATATATGTGCTCAGGTTTCACTCTCGATCGATCTAATCATAATCACGGCGCTGACAAGCAAAGGCCGCTGCTCCCTATATGCATACTACACAGTCTGCATAGGGCACCAACTCCCTAGGAGGGCACCATCTTTACCTAGGGGGGCACCAGAAAGTCCACCGGGGAGAGAGAGAGACTATTCAGAACAGCATCTCATGTTCTTGAGTTGCCAGAAAGCTGAGCAACTTTTGTTCTTGACGAGAAACCTGCCACTTTTACTTAAATAGAAAGCAGTCCAATTTGCTATGTGTATAGCAATTACATTAAAATTTGTTTAGCCCTGCAAAACTTCACTGTTCTCCACTTGAGGCTACATCAGTCGTTTAAGGTTGAGGTTGGTTTTAGTTCTATTACAGGAGTTTTGCACAATAATTTTATATTAAAGTGGAAATACGTTTACATAAACAGAATAGAGGCCCTCTGCCGTTCTGTGTTTTGCCTGTTGTTTTCATTAAAATGACTGTGTAGCATATTTAAACTTTTTGTATTTGCAAGATGCTAGCCTAGAGCTGCTAAGTTCATTACTTGACTGCTGTTTTGCATATCATTTGCATCAGTTTTCTAGAACGTTACAATTATTGGATAACTGGTAAAAGAAAATGTGTTAATTTTGATTGTTAAAGAACTGAATAAAGAATAATTTATTTAATATTGTTATAATATATTTTCGTTCCAATTTTGGTGCGTTACTTTGAATAAAAGTGTGATCATTTTATTGATTTGAAGTTTTTCAATTCAGATTCATTAAATTAATTAAAAAGTATAAT
The DNA here is from genome assembly GCF_025860055.1 of Xyrauchen texanus. Lineage (NCBI taxonomy): Eukaryota > Metazoa > Chordata > Actinopteri > Cypriniformes > Catostomidae > Xyrauchen > Xyrauchen texanus. The sequence goes on along the minus strand of NC_068277.1, from coordinate 33,146,610 downwards.
ATTAATACAATTATATATTTTTTTTAAACTATTTTAAAATAGGTACGTTTTAAAAAAAGTAGTTTACGACCAAGTGCATCCTGAATTTCTGGTTTCGGCCCAGAATTTTCATTTCGGTGCATCACCAAATATATATATTATATTATATTATATATATATACATATATACACACACACACACACATATACATATATATAAAGAAATACAAATATATAAATATACAAATATATATAAAATTTTTGTTTTAACCAAACAACACATGGAGAGACAGTACACGGGTTGAAATAAATTTGAATACATAAAGAAGCAATGTTTGTTTAATCTTAGTTTGTCCACAGTGTCCAGAACGAAGCAAAGTATGAGTATTCTGAGATAAGGTAACAGGATGTACCTGCACCACTTTAAGGATGTTTGAACAACAATTCACATTCAAGCTCTTTTCAAACTCTGTTAATACAATTCAGTATAAACATCAGTCTCGAAACCCATCTAATTTATTGATTTATTATTCTTTTAATGCCATTTCAGCATTAATGTATAATTTGATGATAAGACCAAGGTAGTTTAAGAAAATAATGCAAACAACAAACAAGATTTTTCAGTTTGACAAATTTTTCCTGGTGAAACATATGCAATAAAGACTTTTCTGAATAGAACGGTTGTCTCGAAACTAATCTTAATCCATCTCTATAAATTTCCATTTCACTAATGGGTAGCTTGTGCTTTCTGCTCTGAGTCTGAATGAAAGAATGGATGAACGTGTCACTCATCCTCTCATACAGACAGATGATTGTGTGCATTTCCCAGAATCCTCCCTCAGCACTGACAGTCAGTGTGTAAAGAAATAAAGCACTCTGCTCATCACACACAGGTACTGGCATGCTGCTGCCAGCCTGCTTTTCAGTAACATACACATCGAGTTTCTCTGTCTAACACATCCTTTCTGTTTCTCAAACACACCCAAGGTTACGTAACACTAATAATTTCACACCAACAAATGTATTGAGTACAATGTATTAAGTATTCATAAAACATCCACTCACACACAAACTCAGCAACACACACACACAGGTGTGTTAGCTTTGCACTATTTCCACAGTGTTAGCGTCTAAAAGCAGGTGCAAAGCGAGTCATCCAGAGAATGCCAGCAGCTATAACTTTTTTCTTTCCGTTTCCCCCCCATATTGTACAAACAGCATATTTCCTCTATTACAGCTCTGAAAAACAAGCTTGACTCAAATCTAAGATGAGTCAACAGTAAAATGGGATGAAAAATGGGAACTGCTAAATTTTCTCATTTGTTAGTGCATTACATGCCCCAGAAAATACTGCTGGGGACATTTTTATCAGGCAATGAGAAAATGGATGTTAGTTGTGTAGATCAAGGAGATCTTTCAATTAAACTTTCACTTAAGTCAAAAGGCCAAGGTCATCCGTGAACTGGCATACCTGAGTGGAACTCGGTCATTAGACCTGCAAGGCCATCTAGGTCAACCCCTTTTTAAAATCGATCAGTTCCTAACAATAAAAATATAACACTTGATGGAGGTGGATATATGGCTTTGAATGTGAAAGGACAACCAAAACAGGGAAAATGAACTGAACCACTGGCGTATATTACTCTATCTCTGAAAGGATGGCTGGGAGAAATTGATTTTACTAGTTAATATTTACAGAGCCTCCTAGGGATAGGCTACAACTGAATTGAGATATGGCATGCAAATACCACAACCTAAAAGTATGCAATGCAACACACATGTGAGAAATCAAAAAGATAATTGTTCTGTTGACAAAGTATTGTTACTTTAATACCACTCATTTTTATATTAATAAATGAATAAATATTTATATTAAATAAATATATATTATTACAACAACCATATAGAGTAGCAGTCATAAACTAAACTACTGAGCTTAAACTCGGGGCAATACATTTCTGTGGGACATTAATGAAGAGGTGTCCATTATGAAACAGTGGGGGGTGGGAACAGGTTTACTGAGAACAAACAAATTCTCTCTGTGTCAGGGTTGAGAAACACGTTTGGCAACAACTGCCTTTGGACAAAACATACCTGCGTAAATCGGGAGGAACCTGAAACTGTCCATATCCAGCTCGATAAACAAGCCTATCCTGGATAGTAACATAAAGGAAAAGAAAGAGAGGAACTAGCACTCTCTTTTTCATTTAATTCCCCGTCTATTTCTCTTCTTTTATTCTGTGCATCCCACTATCTTTGAATCAGTCTTGTTCTCTCTTAACTCAGTGACATTTATGGCTCTCAGGTAGGTACATTAACAGGTAAACATTCCGTCTTCCAGATGTCTGCTCAATACATCGGTCCAAAACAAGACTAGACCTGCACATTCCCCTGAAGCAGAGCGCCTGTGCCTTCCTTCCCACACTCACCCAAACCGCAAACATACACTGCCTGGCCAAAAAAAAAGTCACTGTTTGGATTTAAATTAGCAGATACTTAAGAGCCTATGATTGAATCATTATTGTAATGATTAATATGTTTCAGCTGGCAACAATTCTTTTAACTCTTATGCAGTGTGTAGCTTCTTATTTCTTAAACAACCATGTCGGAAGACGTATCCCATTGTCATGGAAAAGATGTTACTGTGTTTCAGAAGGGGCAGATTATTGGCCTGCATCAAGCAAAGAAAACATCTAAGGAGATTGCTGAAATCACTGGAATTGGGATAAGAACTGTTAAATACATTATTATAACCTGGAAAGATCGTGGTGAACCATCAGCTTTGCAGAAGGAATATGGTCAGGAAAAAATCTTGAATGATCATTATCGGAGAGCACTAAAACGCTTGAAGACATCATAAAAAAACTAAAGTAGAACTCACGGCTATGTTTAATAGTGAAAGTAAGAGCATTTCCACATGCACAATGTGACGAGAACTTACAGGATTGGGACTAAAGAAAGCCACTCGTTTGTGAGGCTAATCTGAAAAAAAACTACTTCAATTTGCTAGGGAGCATAAAGATTGGACTGTGGAGCAATGGAAAAAGGTAATGTGGTCTGATGAGTCCAGATTTACCCTATCCCAAAGTGAAGAGCACGTCAGGGTAAGAAGGGAAGCGCATGAAGCCATGTGCCCGTCATAGTGCCCACTGTTCAAGCCTCTGGAGGCTGTGTTATGATCTGGGGTTGCTTCAATTGGTCAGGTCTATGCTCAGCAGCATTATGTGACTATAAAATTATGACTACTGGCTGACTACCTGAATGTACCGAATGACCAGGTTATCCCATCAATGGATTTTTTTCTTCGCTGGACAGGACACCAATGCCAAGGTTTATCGAGCTCATATTGTGAAAGAGTGGTTCAGGGAGTATGAGGAATCATTTTCACACATTAATTGGCCACCACAGGGTCTTGATCTTAACCCCACTAAAAGTCTTTGGGATGTGCTGGAGAAGACTTTACGGAGTGATTCGACTTACCGTCATCAATGCAAGACCTCGGCCAAAAGCTAATGCAACTCTGGACGGAAATAAATGTTGTGAAGTTGCATAAGGTTGTCGAACAAATGCCATGACCAATGCGCACCGTAATCAAAGCTAAAGGCAGTCCAACTAAACATTAGAGTATGCAACTTTTTGGGGGGCCAGGCAGTGTACAATAAACACACTCACATTAAATACCCCAGCGAGCCATTTAAAGAAAATAATTCTGTCATGTATACACTTATGTATGAGAGGCGTAGTAATTCAGCCCGCAAGTGGAAAATCAAGATTGTTATGAACTGGTTTATGTGTGAATTTTATGTAAATAACACCTGCCACACTACACAGCTATTTGCACCCCAATAGTCTATTGGAAACATATACATTTACAACAAACTGCATTTTGCGTGTTGCTTCAGTTTCGTGGGGCGTAATGCCGGTAAGACTGTCTTTTCAACCTGGGTTTGATTCCACATTTGTCGCACCCTCTTCCCATTCCGTTTCCTGTCTTCACTCTTAATAATTTCATTAATACTACTTATAATAATATATAAAATTTAATAAAAAGGTTGTTAACTGCAATAATATTGCAGAAACCATAGATTTGATGCAATTAAAAATGGTGTTACTACATTAATATGGTGTTTATATAGTCAATATACAGTATATACACACCATATTAATATGATTACTATGATTTTACTACAAAATACCATTGTTATAATATGGTTACTGTAGAAAAGCCATTATTAATGTTTGTAAAGAAAGGTTAGGTTTATGGGTAGAGGTTGGTGCAGTGTGTCCATGGGACTAAATAAACACAATAAAAATGATGCAGTGATGCCCCTTTACTGTTAGTATTTAATTAGGAGTACAAATAGTATCTGCCACTATTTGCACCAGGGTTGGGGTGAAAATAATATTCGCCACTATTTGCAGTGGGGTGTAAATTGCATGTAACTTTATGAATAGCGATCTGTCCAAAAAAAAAAACAGTCTATTAGGATTGTAGGAACAATTTCGAACCTGACTGTACATGAGGGCCCTGAATGCCACATAAAAAAAAAATTCCTATGGATGGATAAACAGACGGACAGACAGAAACTTATTGCAGATTAAAGGCCTTGCTTGTTTACATTTGATTGACTGATTGCTTTTCAGCTGGGATGTTCACAGAATGACAATCGCCTCTCACCTGCTGCAGGACACTCTCCAGCGGCTCGGCCTTACACAGTTCCTCCGCCGTGAGCCCGGTCTCCTCCTTACACTGGTCAGTAAGATCCACACTGTCCGGCTTGACTAGACGCCGCTGAAGCTTGCCCACCTGTTAACAATATCAGCTTTTTCAACGGGCCTCACATTGTAACTTAGCTGCGCAATCTCTGTGGCGAGCACTTAAAAACACACCTGGCTGTTGAGAACAGAGACGCAATGTTTCTGTTCTCCAGGCGCCCAAACATGTTGTCTAGTTAGGCAGCTCACTGGGTTTCGAGACAGAGCCAAAATGATGATGATAGGCGGTTTTTTTGTGAATGCAAAGCAGACACGGCAGGGTTACTGACCTACAGGCGATGACATGCACCAAACAAGGCACGCTTTCATCTCTCGTGGCTTTTAATATGCTTAATTTTAACCAACAAAACGTCTCGACATTTGAAGAAGCCCAATAAATCATAAAATAACTATTGAACCAATTATCAGCAGAAGCTGCACGTTTAAAATACATAACTGATCATCACATATGTAACTCTCTGAAAGCGCACCTTGTTGGTAAACGTCAGCTGTCAAGGTAGTTTCTCACACTAGAACAGTGTAACCATTACTCGGTGGGTAGTTTTTAAAGAAAGAAAGAGAGAGAGTGAGAAAGAGACCTTAGAACAGGGTCAAAAGGTCCGTACCTTCTTCTCATGTAGATCCACAATTTGCCACACCAAGAGAATTAATTCCCTTTCATCCGACCCCAGTTTACCCCCATTTGCACCAGCTGTTGCCCCAAAGAACACCACCAGAGTATCACTGTGCGAAGCCATCAGGGACCACAAGGGTACAAACTACAATTAAGAGCAAAGATCAAATAAAACAGTAACACGAGGGTTCACCTTTCTCCAAGAGAAGCAAACAAAAGAAAAGGAAACTCAATTGTAGTACACGAGGAAGGAGAGAAGATTATTCCAGGAGAAGGACACGAGAAAAAGTACGACAGGAGACTCTACCTGTTGCTGTACTTGTGTGTTCTCTATCCTGAGTTACTGGTTTGACTGGTAAAGAAGGCAGAAAAAAAAGTCCTGGTTCGTCTCACGCTAACCCCATAACAAGCCCTGAAGGCTATACTCGCTGTCTCTTTTTTTTCTTGGTTACCTGGCTTTGGTCGGCCTCCGTGTTTGGAGTCAATCTCTCAAGGGAGCTCGCTGATTGGCTGGTTTGTAAAGGTGAGGGCGGGGCTTAGTGCAACAGCACTTATGTAGCCCGCACTTATTGGTCTGTTCTGCTCTAGGAAGTGGAAGATAAGAAGAATTCACTCCTTTTTCACTGCTGTTGCTGCTCACCTTTTTGAACTCCCTCTTTGTCTATCTTTTTCTCTCTATTTTGAAACTATGCTAGTGTTCCTGTATTTTCTGGCATTGTTCAGAATAAATATCGTGCTGTGGTTTATTTAAATAAGATGAAATAAAGAGACGAGAATGGCCTGTTCTGCATATTGTTTTATGAAGAAAAAATATTTTTTATTTTCTAAGCACTCATTTCTCCTTCCTTTATGACCATTTCTGAGCAGCACACCCTAAGGGAGTTACTACAAGGCCCACCTAGAATGACACCACAATTTGAATGTATTAACTTAAATTGGAATATATTGTGCAAAAAAATTACACATCAATAACAATAAATTACTATAAATAACTATATACAAAAAAATATCAATAAAACAATACTAATTAAAACCAGCCTTGCTTTGTGGGGCCCTCTGGTGGCCTTGGGGCCCTAACCTTCTATGGCTGTTATAGCTAGAAACGGCCCTCCTTTCCTTGCACACATTTAAAAAAAATTTAAGATTTAAATATAAAAATGTCATAGATTACCATCTAAGTGAACTGTGTTCTCTTTAACAAAATATAATAGTATAAAAAAGAAGAGGGAAAGTGCAAGGCAGATCAACAGTGAGAGAAAGAGAGGAGAGAGAGAAAAAAAATTGCTCGCCGGTTCCTAGACACGCCGTCCAGGTATCCCCCGGTGGACTGTCGCGGCTGCTCATTTGTGCAGATGGCAGTGGCGAGGACTCCACAACAGCACATCCCTCCTCCTTCCCGGGTTTCGGAACCAATATAACAGGGAAGTTAAAATGGGAAAGGAGTAGGCGGGAACCGGATGAACCATCAAAGTAATATTTAATGAAAACTTAAACACACACACACGGCAACTGCATGTGGCTCTCTCTATCCCGAGCTGCCACATCCGGCTGCCTTTATCCCTCTCCTCGGCTGATTAGCCCGATTGGGGGTCTGGCATGCATAGCCACGGCCCGGCCCTGCCCTCCTCCTCTCCTTTATAGGGTGTTACTTGCAAGGGAATTATCATATTTGGGGTCCTTGGCATTGAAAATTGAAAAAAAAAAAATAATAATTACATAGGCTACTGTTTGTTATATGAAGATTTTTATGACTTTGCTGTTGTTATTAAAACAAGGCTATTAGTTGTACAGTACAAGAAATACAATTTTCAAAATTATTTTCATTTCTCTATTCCAGCAAGTGTCGTCGGATTTGAATCTTGTTCTCATGATGCAGTGCATATGTGTAACTAATTTAACAAGACAGAAACCGTTTCTCTTCAGACCTCTCATTTTTTCAATGCATTCCAACATTACATGAATGCTTTTTCCATGCCCACTGCCAACCTTAGCAGATGCCTGATCTCTCTCTCTCTGGTTTCTCCTTGAGCAATGGCCAGCTGATACTTTCAGTCATGAAAATTGTGTCATAAAAGAGAGAGACCACAGGTCTAGACATGTGCTCTTACTCACAGGCGCAGTGTACTGTTGCCTCTCACTCTTCTCTCTCTCTCTCTCTCTCTCTCTTTAGCATATGCTCAAAAACACACACCAAGGAGGAGGTGACAAATGAGTTGAGAAGTAACCCTCTTTTTCAAAATTATAATTTATTTTTGATTCAGTGAACATCAATCCATTGTACTTTTGTAATGTGACACATTTTTAGAGTGAAAGAGGACATTAGAGAAAAACTAATTGATTGTATTGTGACAAGTTGTCTCTGACTGGTGGTTGGAAGGGAAGGGTTGAAAAAAAATAGGGATTGGGGATGTCAACCAAAAAAAGGAAGTTGCTGCAAATGTGGAGTTATGTTTTGAAAAAAGATTATGAAGACAAATATTTTCAAATGAGTCAACACAATAAGACCAGAAGCAAGTATTAAGAAAGTGAATAGGGCCAAATTTGATAAAGAGCCAAAACAAATGTTTGATTTTCATGAGGAAAAAAAAATGACAGAACAGAACAACGCCTCAATGGAAAAGACAAAATCTTCCTCCAGACTGACCTCAGTTGCATTTAATGCCCACTTCCCCTTTTCACATGCTACAAGTTATAAACACGCACACATGTTGCAATATGAGGAAAAGGGAGATGTTGAAATTATTAAGCACTGCAAATTAAAGTGTGCAATAACGTGATTCTTTTGGCTTAAATCAGTTTTATGTAATACAAAGATTTTAAGTCAGCAAATTTTTTTCCTAAACAGACAATTAAAATATATCTCTACTGTAAAAGGGGGTTCATTGTAGAATATGTAGAGGCGATTTCATTATAAATAAATTTTCACCTAAAAAATTTACATAATAAAATGCCACTAATGCCATTCTTTTACACAAACAAACACAAAACACATATATTTCACCCATACATAATACAAATATACATTATCTATAGCCATTTCATTTTGAGGACAGTTCTGGAATACAAAATAATATTTAAAGCATTATGCACAATTTTGGTAGACAGCAGTTAACAGTGGTTATTTTTCTTGATTGTTATATAGTTTCTGTGTATATAGGTTCTTACAGAGTCAGGCTGAGGTATTGATGAATGATTCCATAACTGCATCTACAGGCAATTTTGACTCTGTTAGACAATGTGAGGTGCTGGTGTGTGAACTATGTCTTTTAGACACAAACGATAACTCTTTATTCCCTTCGCCTGTGGCTGCACTGGATAGATGCTGGAACAGCCTTTGTATTCCAGTTTCTCTTAGCGAGCTGCGGAAGGAACGTGCGGCAAACACATAAAGCAGTGGATTTACTGAGCTACTAATGAACACTAGGGCTCCTGCTATAATGCTCATTGTGGTACAAGCATCCTCCAAGTTTTTTGCCACTTCAGTGTGTGAGGACTTGAGAGTGAGTGCGATGAGGGAAAGAAAGTTCCCCACATGATGTGGGATCCAGAAGACTCCAAACATCACCACCACGCTGCAAATGAGAACTGTCGATTTTCGCTTGGACTTGAAGTTCATCTGTGCTATTCTACTGAAGAGGCAGCCATAACAGACTAACAGAGTGGAAAAAGGGATGACAAAGCCTATAAGACTTTCTAAAATCAGCAGCACAGCCTCCTGTGTATCAGAATCATAATGTCTGAACGTACACTGAACTTGATCGCCGCCCAAAGTCTGAGTCTCAATAACAGGAATACTCAGGAGAAATGAAGCCACCCACACCACTAATAATATCTTATTCAGTGCTTGTTTTCTCCTCCATCCAGCTGAAGCAAAGGGGTACCTGACAGCCAGGAAGCGCTCCACACTCATGATGGTAATGAGGAAAACACTGCTGTACATACAAGCATTGATGATGTAAGTCATGGCTTTGCAGGCAGCCTCTCCGAACACCCAGGAATGAGCCAGCGAGTAGATCCAAAGAGGCAGAGTGATCAGCACTAGGAGATCTGCAACTGCTAGGTGGAGGATGAGCAGCACCGTGTATGATCGTTGCTTCACATGCTTCAAGATGGTCCACACTACCAGCAGGTTCCCAGGTGTGCCCACCAAGAAGCACACACCCAGAATCACGCAGGCCCCCACCGAGCCTCCCTCAGTCTCCTCACCTTGCTGAAGGTAACCCGTGCTGTTCATGTTTCCCCTCTCTGGTCCACTTCAGTCCGCTATTATTTCCACACTTCTAGCCACTGAGTTAGAAAACTTGTCTGCCTCTGCAAAAACGAACTTCCCTTTTGTAAAAGCTGAGAAAAACAGAACCTGGAGGCTAAAACACAAAGAAAAACATCTGAAATGATTGTTTGTTTCCATGGGAAGTGCAATAATAATACACAGTATCCTTCAGCACATCTCCATGGAAAGTGGCTGCACTGGATACAAAAACATTGTTCAAGGCGTCTTGCTCTAGATCAAGAAATAGTTCTCATGTCTGCTATTGCATGTGTATTAAATTTAAATCAGTTTGTTTTTTCAAATACATTGAAATGAAAAGTAAGACAAAAGCCAATTTCATTGATTCCATTCGATTCCTTTCAGCTAAATCAGAGCCTTTTGCATTTCAAAAAGTTGATTTTAATAGTATGTGTTTAAAAAGATTTTAAACATTCGATCATACAAAGTGTCTTCAAGTGTTAAAAAATTGCACTGTGTCATCTCAAGCTAAATTAAAAATTGTATATATATCGTATGTTGGGATATAGCTATGTTTTTTAAAAAATGAACAGGGTTGACTGTTTTATATTTAGCCATAACTAGATTCATGCTTAAGGTTGTGACACTACAATGTATTTATTATTGGTAACTGATATTGGTATTATATTTATGCTGAATAGAAAAATAATAGAATTGTTCAATGGGGGCCTAAAGACAAACCATTTTAAAGACAATTCATTTAAAGGCATGATTTTCATGATTAAGACATTTAAGACAACAAAGGACATTACAGCATAATTTCCGTAAAGCCTCATTGAAACGATGTGTATTCTGAAAAGAGCTATACAAATAAAAATGACTTTGTTAGAAAGATAATTTATATTTTTACAATTATTAACTAAATTATTCACAATTATTCTTAAATTGTCATTCCTGTTACCATGATTATGTACAGAAAACTGATGACAATTTCTTCTGTTTTCTGTACAAAATCATGGTAGCAGGGTTGACAATTTATGATTGTCCCCAACTGACAAACCAAACAAAATATAATATAAATTGATCAATTAATAAAAAAGAGAAGACACTTGCATGTAGAATTCACATCCTGAGAGAATAATGATTATTTAAATGATTACTATTTATGCAATTTTACATTATTTTAAAAAGGGTTATGGGAGTTGCGTGGCACCATGCGAGGGTCGGACATGTGAACAACGAACTCTGCACACTTTCCTAGTTTTTAATTCTTTTTGTGCCTTAAACCGGTGAGATTCGATACACCCTGCTACATAACTGTTCTAAGAAGTCAACATGTCAAAGAATTCAAAATCCTCAGGCTCTGGAGATATTAAAAGGCACTTACGTGTTCAAGCTGATACCCCAGACAGGCCACAGACCAGGGACTCGGTTTGGACGGCGCGGCAGGAGAAATTCAACGCTAGCTGTCCAGCATGTCTGTGATGCCGTTTATTGATGGACTACACTCATATAATGGAATACATAGACTATCAATTGCCAACAAAAGCCTTCATCAGCCAATAAATAAGGACAATTACATCTATGTGAACTTCTGCAGTTAATCCAGGACGGACTTCAAAGACATTAGTCATTAACCTTATTAGTTCATTCAAAATCTATTTTTAAACACTGACCCTTAACACTTAGTTAGTTTAATAATTTTAAACCATGACTTTAACTAAGTCATATTTACATTATATTCATGATGTTAGGGAACTGGCCCCCACAGTGAGTCTGGTGTCTCCCAAGGTATTTTTCTCCTTTAATCAACATCTTATGGAGTTTTGTGTTCTTTGCCACAGTCGCCTTCGGCTTGCTCACTGGGGTTATAAATACATTTACATTTACATTTATGCATTTGGCAGATGCTTTTATCCAAAACGACTTACAGTGCACTTATTACAGGGCCAATTCCCCCAGAGCAACCTGGAGTTAAGTGCCTTGCTCAAGGACACAATGGTGGTGGCTGTGGGGATCGAACCAGCGACCTTCTGATTATCAGTTTACCAGTTATGTGCTTTAGACCACTACACCACCACCACTCATTATTATTATTTAATTACTTATTTTTAAACACAATTCAAAATCATACTTTATCTAATTACACAATGATGACTCATCAACATTATAGACATTACAGTTTTATCATCTGTTAATGCCTGATCTTCTGTAAAGCTGCTTTGAAACGATGTGTGTTGTGAAAGGTGCTATACAAATAAAATTAACTTGACTTGACTTGATGCTGACGGAAGTCGTAGCGGACCTTGAGATTTTGCTGTAATATATCGATCGATTACGGCAATGGAGGTGAAATTCAGGGCTTCAGACTATTAAAATTTTTTTTTATTTAGTACTGCTCTCTAGAATCTACATTGCAGATATTTAAAAAAGGTAAAGTATGCATATAGTAGTGCGTTGTCTTCTTGAGCATCAATGAATGTAATAGTTGTGAACAAGTCCCTCTATTGCCCTAAGTATCAAAACCTTGATTTTATATATACACAGATCAGTCACAACATTAAAACCACCTGCTTAATATTGTGTAGGTCCCCCTCATGCCGCTTTAACAGCGCCAACCCGCATTACATTCTGAGATGCTATTCTTCTCACCACAATTTTATGGAGCTGTTATCTGAGTTACTGTAGAATTTGTCAGTTCGAACCATAAATAAAATAAATTCTAGAGATGTTGTGTGTAAAATCCCAGGAGATCAACCGTTACAGAAATAAACCAGCCCATCTGGAATCAACAATCATCTGAGATCAAATTTCTGATGGTTGATGTGAACATTAACTGAATCTCCTGACCCAGTTGCCTGTGACAAAGATGCCTCCATTCCAGATGCACTGAATGACTTCTACGCTCGGATTGAGGTGCAGAACAATGTGGTGGCGAGGAAGTCCACCCCTCCTCCCAACGACCAGGTGCTATATCTTACCACAGCTGATGTGAGGAAAACTCTACGTAGAGTCAACCCACGGAAGGCTGCTGGACCAGACAACATTCCTGGCAGAGTGCCCAGAGGATGTGCAGACCAGCTGGCAGATGTTCTTACCGACATCTTCAACATCTCTCTGAGCAGCGCCGTCGTTCCAACGTGCTTCAAAGCCACCACCATCGTCCCCATGCCGAAGAAGTCTTCAGTGTCCTGCCTCAATGACTACTGTCCCGTCACTGCTTCGAGAGGCTCATCATGAGGCACATCAAGACCCAGCTGCCACCCTCACTAGACCCACTGAAGTTTGCGTATCATCCCAATAGACAACGCCATCGCCACCACCCTCCTTCTGGCCCTCACCCACCTGAATAAAAAGGACTCATATGTTCGAATGCTGTTCATAGACTTCAGCTCAGCATTCAACACAATAATTCCTTAGCACCTGATTGGAAAGCTGAACCTGCTGGGCCTGGACACCTCCCTCTGCAACTGGATCCTGGACGTCCTGACTGGGAGACCTCAGTCAGTTCGGATGGGGAACAGCATCTCCACCGCCACCACACTGAGCACTGGGGCCCCCCAGGGATGTGTGCTCAGTCCACTGCTGTTCACTCTGCTGACGCTCAACCGTGCAGCAATGCACAGCTCGAACCACATCATTAAGTTTGCCGATGTCATGACCGTGGTTGGTCTCATCAGCAAGAACGACAAGTCATTACAGAGAGGAGGTGCAGCGGCTAACGGACTGGTGTAGAGCCAACAACCTGTCACTGAATGTGGACAAAACAAAAGAGATGGTTGTTGACTTTAGGAGAGCACAGAGTGACCGCTCTCCGCTGAACATCGAAGGCTCCTCTGTGGAGATCGTCAAGAGCACCAAATTCCATGGTATTCACCTGGCGAAGAACCTTACCTGATCTGTCAACACCAGCTCCATTACCAAGAAAGCCCAGCACCGTCTCTACTTTTTTCTAAGTCTGAGAAAAGCACATCTCCCTCCCCCCATCCTCACCACATTCTATAGAGGGACTATTGAGAGCTTTCTGAGCAACTGTATCACTGCCTGGTTTGGGACTTACACCATTTTTTGGACCGCAAAGCCCTGCAGAGGTCTCTCTTCCCTCCATCAAAGACATTTAAAAAAAACACTGTATCCGCAAAGCAACCAGCATTGTGGATGACCCCACACACCCCTCACACATACTATTCACCCTTCTGCCGTCTGGCAAGAGGTACCGAAGCATTCAGGCCCTCACTGCTAGACTCAATACTCAGAGACTGGACTGATACACACACTTGTACACCATCCAACTTTTTCACATGTCCAGAGTTGCACTTAATTATTGTCACTTTATACCTGGCTGCTACCTTAATAACTGCTATGTCCATAGAACACTTTTTCATAGTATGTTATGTTTACATTTAGCATTTTAGAAAGTGTCATCTTTTTGCACTACTCAGATTAGAAATGTATACTGGTCGGCACTGCACTGTCTCTTACTGTGCCTATTGTCTTGTTTCCTTTTTAGTAATTATTGTACTGCCCAGTAATGTTTGCACACGTTTGCATGTGCACTTTATGTAGGAATGTGTAGGTCTTATTCAGTCTGTGTAGTCTCATGTGGTTCTGTGTTTGTCCTATGTTGTTTTATGTAGCAACTTGGTCCTGGAGGAATGTTGTCTCGTCACGCTGTGTACTGTACTAACTGTATATGGTTGATTGACAATAAAAAACACTTGACTTGACTTGACACTTGACTTGACTTAGTCTTTCTTTACTGTTGGCCCCATACACAGAGACTACAAGAGTGCAAATTGAAAGAAATCCAAGATTGAGTTTATTGTGCTACTCCAGTCCCAATCAATAATTACCAGAAGGAAAAAAAGTGTTACACAATACAGGACTTTTAATTATCAAGAAACCCCAAATACACATGGGACTCTTATTTTGAAATCTCCACTCCCAGTTGTGAGCTCACTGACGGCTGATTTGCAGAGAAAGTTAATCTGATTCAAAATGCTAACCTGAGCTCCTGATTTAAAACCCTCAATTATTTTCGAGTGATTCATGATCGGGTTCAAAAGAGTAATTTGTTCACCACTCCCTCGCGCTGGGTTTGTTGTTATGTGTGGTGCAGCGGGCTCGTCAGACACAGAACCAGTGAAAAGTGGCGCGAGGCACACTGACGTTCTAAAGATGTATTCTGTAACTCACAAGATATCTGACGAATACGCATATGAACGCACACAACCCGACTGTTGCCAATGGCGACTAGACTCTTAATTGCTGTCACAATCAATAATTTTTCGTTGCATGTGCGCATTATTTATTTAATTTATTTATTTATTTTTATGGTGGTTCAGCTAGCGCAGGGGTCGGGAACATTTTTTCACTTAGGAGCTAATTTTTTATTTTTTATTTATGGTTGATACATTTTTTCGAAAGAGCCATAGCAAAAACGAATAATTTTATATATATATATATATATATATATATATATATATATATATATATATATATATATATATAAAAGTTTTCAACCAAATATAATGTCTTTTATGCCCATAGACTGCTCACAAAAACAAACAAATATGCAACAATTAAAATTAACATGTTGCAATATAGAATTGAGTACACATGTCTGTGCGGGTCTCCATGAAATTACTTCATTTTACATAAAAAAGTGAACTTCCCTATACGGCTGGTTGATATGTAAGAAATATTTTAAAGATAACCGGCCTAAAAAATAGGCTATCACGATATCTGATTATATCCTCAACACCCCTGGTGAGGGTTGGTGATTTTTTTTACTTTATTGATTTTGCTTTAAAAATGTAATGAAATTATTGAAACATGAAAAACATAACAAAAGACATTTCTAAATTCAAATTGCACTTTAAATGAAAAAAAAAAAAAAAAAACTTATATAACCACCTTCCCAAATCCAAACATTTACTGTCTCCAATGGCACTATTTGCCATCACACAAGCCTCCATCATGACACAAGGTGGAAAATTACTAATAGACTACACATTAAGAACTAAAGACAAGTATAAATGTAAAGATAATTATAATAATCATTATAATAAATAATCCTAATAAATTCACTTGTGTTTCCAAAATAATGCTGCCAAATGTGTGTTATTATTGGTTTTGGTTTTGGTTTTTACAGTTTATGCTGCCTAAAGAAAAGAAAACATAACTCAATTTTAGGTTCAATGTGTCATATTAAGTTATGATTTAATCACATTCGTCTTTGTTTCTTTAATACAAAGATGTATATTACTGAACCTGATGAGTTGCGTTCACAATGTGTAAGAGCGAACTGCTCTGTTGAAATACAGCAAACAAAACTTCGAACACCTCACAAGATGATCGGAGATCATTTGCTGCATTCTCATAGACAACATTATTCTTGCAAAGAGTTTTCAGACGAATGAAAGAGAGAAAAAGAGTGATGATTCTTTACATGCGCGTGTTCCACAAGGCAGCGTCACCACCGCCTCTGAACAAACAGCGAAACAAGGCCTTGTTCAGAATGCCACTAAATATCCGATTTTTTGCATATCTAGATTGTATCCAAATGAGATTTTGATAGTCTGGACTACAAAAAAACACATGAAATCCAAAGATTTTTCCAAAGATTTTTCCAAATCTGATTCAAACCACATCGGGAGGTGGTTTCAAATGCGATAGAATTGTATTTTTGAAAATCTTTTGGCACACATTCTATTTTTTCTAATATGTCAAAATGGCAAATGGTAATATGAGTGGATTGTCTCCCCCCACGTGGAATGTGAATGGGTTGGGACACCCATAAAAATAAGAAAAGTTATTTATCTTAAACGTAAGAAAAATTATATAGTGTTAATTATAAGAAATGCGTCTTTTCCTCAGGATGCTGAAAATTTTGGGAAGATATGGGTTGGACATATTTTCTACAGTGCTGGCTCAAGTAAGAGCAGGGGAGTCATTACACTGATAAGGAAGCATTAACAATTCAAATGTCTTAAACAGATTAAAGATAAATTAGGAAGAGTCATTATTGTTTTAGCAGAAATTCAGGGGCAAAGGCTGATTTTGGCTAAGATTTACGGACCTAACACTGATGATCAGGGCTTTTTTTATAGATCCTGAAGGGATGTTGCAAGCTGTTGGCACCCCTCATGATATAATATTGGGAGGAGACTTTAATCTATTGATGGATTCAGTCCTTGATCACAGTGAAGCAAAAGTGTGTAAGCCCCCTAGAGCAACATTGACACCTCACAGGATGTAAAAATCATGGTCTTACAGATATTTGGAGACATTTGAACCCATCTGGTAGGGACTTATCATCAGTCCATAAGATTTATTCTAGAATAGATTTTTTTTTAAATATTTAAATCCCTCATTTCATCTGTTGTTGATTGCTCAACTGGAAACATCTTAGTCTCAGATCACGCCCTGGTGAGATTAGAGGTGTTGCCACATACGGAGAAAAATTAATCATATAGTTGCCGCTTTAATGTATCGCTTTTGCAAAATCCTGATTTCCAACAAATGTTAAAGGCAGAAATTAGTGTTTATATGGAGACCAACTGGTCCTCAGTATCCTCTGTGGGCGTGGCTTGGGAGGAACTTAAAGCGGTTCTTAGGGGTCAATCATACAGTATGCCTCTTTCACCAAAAAATCCAAAGCACGAGAACTCGTGGAGTTGGAAGGGAATATTAAAAATGCAGAGGCAGAGCTGAAGTGCCAAATGTCATCTGATGGCCTCAGAGAATTGACCCGATTGAAAAACAGATATTATACTATTTTGTCATGGAAGGTAGAGTTTTGGCTATTCAGAGCAAGACAGTCATACTTTGAGTTGGGGGAAAAACAGGGAAGCTTTTGACTAGATATATAAAGCAGAGAGAGTCTTTTTTTACCATTCCCTCAGTAAAATCTGCTGGTGCTAAGATATTTACCTCTGCCATTGCTATTAATATTAATTAATGCTTTTAAAGAATTCCATCTGGATCTCAATAGTTCTATGTCTTAGTCTACTGATGAGGATATTAGACATTTTGTGGAGCCATTAGAACTCCTTAGACTGACGATGGAGCAAAAAAATTATCTTGATTCTGAGATAACCTGGGAGGAGCTTAGCAAAGTAATTAAGGCCTTGCCTACAGGCAAGGCTCCGGGGCCAGATGGCTTTGCCACTGAGTTTTTTTATCTTATGCTACAGAACTGGCTCCACTTTTGCTTGAAATTTATACAGAATCATTCTAGAATGGAAAGCTTCCACCAACCATGACACAAGTCCGGATCGGTGTGATTATTTTACTCTGGATAGGGGCACCCGGCAGGGTTGCCCTCTTTCCCCATTATTGCTCTGTCTTGCCATGGAACCATTAGCAGCTGCAATATGAAGTGAAGATGATTTTCCAGGGGTGGTGGCGGGAGGTGTGGCGCATAAGCTTTTGCTTTATGCAGATGATATTTAGTTTTTTGTGTCCGACCCCATTAGATCTATGCCTTACCTCTACAGAATTATTAATTCCTTTTCTAAGTTCTCAGGATACAGAGTCAATTTGTCTGAATCCGTAGATTTGGATCTGACTGCGTACTGTCAGCGTACCAGTAACGGCTTTGCAGCCGGACGACTTCAAGTGGCCAAAACAGGGCATTAAGTATTTGGGTATTTTATTCTCAGCAAATTTGTCTGACTTAGTTGTAGTTAATTTTGACCCCTTAATTAATAGGTTTTCGAGCGATGTGGGCAGGTGGGCTTCATTACATTTATCAATGATTGGGAAGTTTAATGTTATTTAAATTAATTGTATTCCAAAATTACAATCTCTCCCTGTAGATGTCCCCCTCTCTTATTTCAAGCAATATGATAGTATAGAAAAGTCCTTCATTAGAAATGGTAAACATCCCAGATTACATAGGCCGATTGAAAATGGTGGGCCAGGCCTACACATGTTTTTGTTTTATTATTATGTATTCTGTCTCAGACATTTGGCTCATTAGTCGCTTCCACCAGAGAGAGCCCCTCCCTTGTTTTGTATTGAACAGGAAGTTCTTGCCCCTGTTTCACCATTGCAAAGCCTTTCTATCAAACTAACTGTAGAAGTTAAATTACACCCCGTTATCTTGCATTGGGACTCAGTGTGAACAAAAGTGTCCAGAATGTTTAATTTATTTAAATGTTTCCTTGAGCATATGGCTGAACCCCAAATTATGTAATCATAAGTCCCCTTTCTGCTGGTCAGAGTGGATTGTGATGGGGTTACTAAACTTGGTGACCTACATGAGAGTGGAGTTTTGAGATCTTTTGAAAATTTGGTTCAACACTTTGAGATTCCATATATTAGTTCTATAGGTATTTACAGGTATTGGTATTGGGACAGGACAAATTGAATCCTCATTAAGAAAGATGATGAAAAAAAAACACTTAAAAATAAAATAAAGTTACTGGATTTTTTGATGATTTTTGCTATAATAATACGTAGGAAAAGTTGGCATTAGTTATTTATTGCTGAAATCATTGTTTACACATAAGTTAATGGGGGGCACAAAATGCATCGATTTTATGGAATGACTCATTTAAAAATGGTGTAATGGATGTCATGTTCCAGGAAATGATCTGACTGCTAAGTCACTGAGCTCAGTCAAGTTACCTACATGTGCATTTTTGACCAATTTCTTAAAGCACAGAACAAGAAAAATGTACATTTCCCCATACAAGATTAGCCTACATTTTTTCTAAATACATAAAGCGTATGACTTCGCTTGTATTTGTCCATACCTTTGTATTAAGAGGGCAACAAAACCAATATTGGACCTTCAGACAATTTTTGGAAAAATATTTAAGCATTGCACTACAAATATTCTAGATTTTTATAGAAATGTAAGAAAAATCACATCTTTGTAGTAGGGAAATATGAGATTAAAATAACAACAACAACAAAAAAGCACCATAACAAATAAACCATAAACATTATCTAAACCTCTAAAGAGTTTAAAGAATATTCTGGATTCAGTAAGAGTTCAGCTCAATCAACAGGATTTGTGGAATAATGTTGATTACCAAAAATATTATTATGAATCGTCTGTGATTTTCATTTTAAAAAATGGAAGTGAATGGGGGTATTTTTTAGGTTTAAAGACAGAAATGTGAAGCTTGTAATTTTATAAAGCACATACATTCATTCATTCTTCTATTAAAATGTGTGTATTATTTGAGCTGAAAAGTTGTTTAAATCGTAATTATTATCGTAATCATTTTAGGGCTTTTTGACAATACATCGTCATGGCAACAAGTTGTAAAATTGGCTATAATTTGTACATAGAAAAGGTTAGTAAGGGATTTTATCACACTAAAATCATATTAACACACATATTGTTTATGTCTTGTGGCTAGATTTTTGAAACAGTGAGTATTTTAATGTTTACGGATTGGCCCCATTCACTTCCATTGTAAGTTCCTCAATGGAACCTCGATTTTTGCATTATTTGAAGAAGAGGGGCAAGTCAAAATAATTATTTGTGGTAATAAACATCATGCAACAAATGCTGCAATTGAGCTTAACTTCTATTGAACCTGTAATATCCCTTTAACAACAACTCAGATATCTGTAAGCTCTATAGGTTCACCAACATTAAGATCTTCCAGGATCTTGCCATGCAGCTGTCCAGAATCCTGTAAGAACCCTTCTTTTGTTTGGGTTGTTTGTGATGTTAAGTCTTGAAAGAGCTTCACTATCCCTGACTTCCTTAGATTTCCATGGAAGTTTCTGGAAGCAAACACATACAGCACAGGGTTCACTGAGCTACTTATAAAAGTCAGAGCTCCAGAAAGGAAGACAGCGCTCTCTGTGATATGGGACAGTTCATCTGATTGTCCAACTAAAAGATGCACTATACTTAAGACATTAAGGATGTGGTGGGGTAGCCAACACAAAATGAAGGCCATTACCACTCCCCCAATCAGGAAGACAGATTTCTGCTTTCTCTTGAAACGCAACTTTTGAAGCCTTGATGCAACTTGGCAGTAGCAGATTGCGAGTGTGACAAAAGGAATGATGAAGCCTAGCAGAGTCTCCAAAAACATACAGAAGACTTCAAATGGCACAGAGTTGTACTCCCGGTACACACAGTGTTGTACTCCATCATCATCATCATCTACATACTGGGTCAGGATAACTGGAATTCCTAAAATAAATGATAGGATCCAAGTCACGACCAGTATTCTGAACATGGATGTCCTATTTTGCCAATACAGCATCTTTAAGGGGTACGTGACAGCCAGGAAGCGCTCCACACTCATGATGGTAATGAGGAAAACACTGCTGTACATACAAGCATTGATGATGTAAGTCATGGCTTTGCAGGCAGCCTCTCCGAACACCCAGGAATGAGCCAGCGAGTAGATCCAAAGAGGCAGAGTGATCAGCACTAGGAGATCTGCGACTGCCAGGTGGAGGATGAGCAGCACTATGTGTGAACGCTGATTCACATGCTTCAAGATTGTCCACACCACCAGCAGGTTTCCAGGTGTGCCCACAAAGAAGGATACACTCAGGATCACACAGGCTAAGGTGTTCCCTGCAGTTGACCAGTCCTCCGATGCTGTATCATTGCCACTATAAAGGGAGAAGTTGTTCATATTCTTCTCTGGTTTCAATGAAAAAGAGTATTGACTGAAACTGTCTCTTTAAGTTCTGTACAATTTAGCTTACAAAGCAAATTGGCCGCCCACTGTTCATTATGACAGGAAAAAGGAAGTTATACTCTTAAGTTACTCAAACAAATCATAAGCCTATTACAGGTTTTCAATAGTAGATTCAGTAGTTCAAATGTATTATAAACCTTGAATAGAGTTAAAGGTAAACAGATTTCACTAGCTGTCCATAGTGAAGGGCTCGAGCTCAAGCCTTTACTTTTTCGAGTTTAGTCATAAATAGACAGAAGGTGGAGGAGGGATGCCAGAATAATTCCTGCATCAGTGAGGTTGCATTGTGATTGGTTGGATTAAATGAACATGCTCCTCCCAAACTTTGTTTATAAAACTCCATATTGGATTAATATAGAATTTTTGTGTTGCACAAATAGATCAACAGTGTTGAAGTTTTAGTTATTTGATATGGTCTATGAATAATAATAATAATTTAAAGGCTATACACACACACACACACATATATGTGTATACATTATATATATACAATATATATACACATCGTATTGTGTATAGCCTGCTTATTCATATTATATACACATTGTTGGGTGTATCAAATTACAATGAAGAATATAGATAATATGTATCCTTTTCTGTGACAGTGGAAGGGTTTGCGATATTCCATCCATCCATCCATCCATCTTCAACCGCTTATCCGAAGTCGGGTCGCGGGGGCAGCTGCTCCAGCAGGGGGCCCCAAACTTCCCTATCCCGAGCCACATTAACCAACTCTGACTGGGGGACCCCGAGGCGTTCCCAGGCCAGTGTGGAGATGTAATCTCTCCACCTAGTCCTGGGTCTTCCCGAGGCCTCCTCCCAGCTGGACGTGCCTGAAACACCTCCCTAGGGAGGCGGCCAGGGGGCATCCTTACCAGATGCCCAAACCACCTCAACTGACTCCTTTCAACGCAATGGAGCAGCGGCTCTACTCCGAGCTCCTCACGGATGACTGAGCTCCTCACCCTATCTCTAAGGGAGAAGCCCGCCACCATTCTGAGGAAGCCCATTTCGGCCGCTTGTACTCGCGACCTAGTTCTTTCGGTCATGACCCAACCTTCATGACCATAGGTGAGGGTAGGAACAAAAATTGACCGGTAGATCGAGAGCTTTGCCTTTCGGCTCAGCTCTCTTTTCGTGACAACGGTGCGATAGAGCGAGTGCAATACCGCCCCCGCTGCCCCGATTCTCCGGCCAACCTCCCGCTCCATTGTCCCCTCACTCGTGAACAAGACCCCGAGGTACTTGAACTCCTTCACTTGGGGCAAAACCTCATTCCCTACCTGGAGTACGCACTCCATCGGTTTCCTGCTGAGAACCATGGCTTCAGATGTTTCCTGCTGAGAACCATGGCCTCAGTGTGCGATATTAATTGAGGAAATATAGACATTTTGAATTTGAGCAGAAAAACACAAACTTTTCCAGGAAAAGTGATTTAGAAAGTAAATTAAAAGTAAAATAACTAGTAATGGGGTTACTTTTTAGATGGAGTAATTGATTACATATTTAGAGAAGTAAATAGTCATTTGTAGTGGATTACTTATTTTGAGTAACTTACCCAACACTGATTACATACAGTGTACACCGATGAGCTAAATCATTATGACCATTCACAGGTGAAGCAAATAACATTGATCATCTCCTAACAAGGTCACATGTCAAGGTCTGGGTAGATTAAATGGTAAGCGAACAATCAGTTCTTGTTGTAAACCTGTTGAATGCAGGAGAAATAAGCAGGAGTAAAGACTTGAGCGAGATTTACAATTTGGCTCTTGTCATGGCCAGATGACTGGGTCAGAGCATATCTGAAATGGCAAGGCTTGTGGGGGGTTCTGCCTCAGAAGATGAGACTCACAGCACCTCATGGAGGCTCATGCTACTCTCTGCGATCCACGCACAACTTACCATGTGCCCCATTGAGAGCGAAAACCACTAATAGCAACCACGAGGAGGTTACCCCATGTGACCCTCCCTTGCAACAAGGCCAATTTGGCTACTGAGGAGACCTGGCTGGTGTCACTCAGCACACCCTGGATTCAAACTCATGACTCCGCAGGAGTGGTAGTCAGCGTCAATACTCATTGAGCTAACCAGGCCCCGGGGAAAACCTTTTTTACGTGCACATCAAGAAAGATCTCCAGATGAATTAGAGGACAACCCTCAACTTAAGGAGGGCTCGCATATGCAAAAACATACATGATATACCCAGCCCAGTGTTTTCATGTGAATGGGATAGTAGTGCCATCTCCTGGTGTAACTTCATACAAATCAATACAAAGTAACTAATTTCACAACTACTGAAGATCTTGACTGTATGTGCACATCATGTTCTTTGGCCGACAGTTTTAGTTCTCTCTTTGTCTTTCTCTTTGGCTGCTGTTTGTGTTTGATTACATGGAGGACGAGAAGGTTCTGTATTGCTTTATTTCTCTAGGGATCATCATGCTTCACTTGTATTTTTCCTAATATATTCATGTTGTAGTTGGTTCATTTGACTGATGGATTTGTAGACACTTATGAAAGCATGCATACTTTTTATGCAAACAGTAATGCTGATTGAGGGTTTAAATCAACACATTGAGTTATGTCAGATGCATGAAGTTAATGCAGATATGATCTGCTTGTTTTTGTTCATTACAGCAATCTTTCTTTAGACAAGGATAAGGTCTTACTGCTCCAGCATTTCAGTGACTATAAGTTGTACAATTGGGCAAAAACAGCTAGTTTGTTAGAAAAAGTTGTCTTTAATTGAATTAACAGATGTGTGTTCTTTTGTACATAAAAAGATACGTCTTGATTTATAACTCTATAAAACTCTCAAAAAAAAAACGTAATGGACAGCTACATCTTTTACTTATTAAAAGCAATGCATAAGAGGTCCAGTGCCTGATTCAACATTAACTGTCATTCAACACTTCAATTTTCCCTCAGATATGAAAGATGACACCACAAGTCTCTAAACCAAGTACAAAATCCAACATTCAAATGCAGATGGACTCATCTGTGGGTAAGAAAGCATATTTTTAGTTTGTTTGAATAACATTGGAGATTAGATAGATCCACATTTACCACTGATAACATTACAATAGTTGTTGAAATTTGATATTTTTTCTGTAATTTTTGAACTTTTCACCATAGAACACATATGTGGATAAAACAAATGACCTAGTGTCAAGTTTTTAAGACATCATTTTCACATGAAGTGGTTTTGATTGGCCAATCCAAGTATTCCACAATTAAGGTGTCTATGATCATTTGTGTCTTTTTTATTTTTTATTTTATTATAATAGAGTTTGCATTAATACCCCTAGAATGCATATGGGTTGTATATGACACAAAATGTGTTTCCTGTGGTATTTATTACACTTAACACTGGTATTACACTTGTATTGCATTGATTTAAAGTTTCCATTTGTCATGTAATTAAATATGCTAAATACCATGACCACATTCATATTTATGTGTAGTATGCAAGTATAGAAATTTGTCATTCAGCCAATGCTTTTTTCCACAGTGAATGACCGTATACCTGTATTACAGGGTCAGTCCACCTGGAGCAACCTGAGGTTAGATGCCTAGTTAACAAGGGCCTAAGTTAACTTAGTGTGTTTAAACCTGCAGCATTTCTTTTTTTCAATACGGCTCACCACTCCCAACAACAAATATATCTACACAGTGTAATATATAAATATAATGCCACTCAACAATATAGAGTACATAAGGTTGTCAAGTTTATAACTAAATGACATAATAACTGAAGTTATTATGACATAACTGTTTTTTAATAACTGAAAAATACCTAAATCCTAGTCCATTCTACTTATGTATATGTTTTTGTGGGCAGAGTTGTTGAGATATTTCATAATTTATCATCAAACATGGAAATTGCCCATATATCTAACATACAGCCTCTTTTACACTTTTACCCCAAACTCCTATTCTATTTTCAATGTGTCTGAATTATCTTCAGAATTTAATACATTTGTAAAGTTTTAAATTATGAATGACATTTGTATTACAAATAACTGTTCCATTAAAAAAAAAAAGTATATATATACACACAAACACACAGATGAGCTAAATCATTATGACCACTCACAAGTGAAGCGAAGAATGTTGATCATCTCTGAACAAGGTCACATGTCAAGTTCTGGGTGGATTAGATGGTATAAGCGAACAATCAGTTCTCGTAGTCAACGTGTTGAATGCAGGAGAAATGGGCAGAAGACCTGAGCAACTTTGAAAAGGGCCAAATTGTAATGGCCAGATGACTGAGTCAGAGCATCTCTGAAACAGCAAGACTTGTGTGGTGTTCCCGGTCAGCAGTGGTGAGTACCTACAAACAGTGGTCCAAGGAGGGACAAACAACAAACAGAGTGTTATGGGGCAACGAAGGCTATCTCTTCACTTTTATTACTTTTCTCTCTTTTACAGGATCTTTTACTGCCACTCCTGGGTCAGCCTCAGTGCTAATGTCCACTTTTTTAAGTTGTTCAATTTTATGTGGGAACTTTGGTTACTTGGTTCAGAAGTATTTAAAAGGTATGAGGTTCAAAAGGTTTTTACATTTAGAACTTCAGTTATGTAAATTGGAATAACTGATATTGAATGGTTATATTAACGATTATTTAAGACACATAATGAGGTCTCTGTGTTTCTTTAGGGTGGGGGAAAGACAGATGCACATGGGAATCCACGGGCAACCGATCCACGCATGCGCACAACAG
The DNA here is from genome assembly GCF_025860055.1 of Xyrauchen texanus. NCBI lineage: Eukaryota > Metazoa > Chordata > Actinopteri > Cypriniformes > Catostomidae > Xyrauchen > Xyrauchen texanus. The sequence goes on along the minus strand of NC_068277.1, from coordinate 33,120,597 downwards.
ACCCACACGTGCTACAGGCACCAGAAGAATGCACAAATATACGGATTGCTTTGCTGAAAATACCATCCAACAAGTACATTCTGTAAGTGTATGTGTAATGTAATGTACAAATAAATGCGGAGCCATTTGTATAGGTATTCTTCTTCGAAGAATGTCTGTTCTGCGCAGAGCCGTCGCAATGGGGTAGGCAAGGTAGGCAGTTGCCTAGGGCCCCCAGCTGAAGGGGGCCCCCGATGGCCACACGGTCGTTTAGGTTGTGTATCTGCCCTCGTCAAACAGTATCAACCACTGTAAACAAACCACCACAGTGAGACAGCGCTATCACTCAGTACTGTGCTCCGTGAGTGAGAGGGGCCCCCCAAATTAGAGGGATTCCCCCTATGCAACGACAAACACTATGAGTGCCCTAATCACTGTAATGTTGAAGTGACATCCACCGTTGCGCACCCCCCATCAGGTCCCCCACTAGCTGTCAGTGGAAGAGAAACTGTCGTTCCCACACTCAGCGCTACGCGGGTAGTGTTGCCAGATTGGGCGGTTTCCCACCCAACTGGGCGGTTTTGCATTTGATTGTGCGGGTAAAAATTGGTTTGGGCGGGTGGACAAAATTTGGGCGGGTTTGGGATCAGTTTGGCGGTTTTCAAAAAAATGATAGGCTAATTATTTAACACAACTAACACAACCCAAGTGTGCATGTACTCCATCCAATCAGTCATTGTAATTTAACTAAACACACCCAATGCATACTCTGTGTTGGAGATGTTGACAGCTGACGGGCGGCTTGACGCCAACGTTACGAGTCACAACTCAAGAGCCAATCGAATGATAGCAGAAACTGCGTCAGGACTCAGTCAGCAGCACTCAGCGGGAAATACAAATTAAAAAGATGTCGAAGTGGGCAAAATATAAAAAAACGTACCGAAAGGAGTGGGAGAGTGATTCGGACCTAAAGCCATGGATAACGCAGTCTAAATCGGATGATAGCAAAGCTCACTGCAAATTCTGCAACACCGACATAAGGGCTCACTTTAAGGATTTGAAGGACCATGCCGAAACCAAGAAGCACAAGATGCGGTGCCTGCCCACAATTAAGGCTTTCACAGTGAGTAAAGCTAGTTTAAGTAACTCGGCGGCCATCTGTGATGACCAGAAGCGCCGTGAACTGCGGATAGCAACATACGTTGTTTGCCACACGTCAGTTAATGCCGTGGACGACTTATCGGACATACTGAAGGATGAGATCGGAGCATTCCAGATGCACAGAACCAAATGTACGGCTGTCATTAAGTCAGTTCTTGCGCCATATTTTAGACAACAACTTCGACAGGACATTGGTGACTCGCCTTACTCTCTTTACTTGGACGAAACAACCGACATTACTGTAAACAAGTTACTTTGCATATGTGTAAAATATCGTTCTAAGACACTCAATCGGTTTGTGAGCACTTACTTGGGACTTGTCGAACTTTTGGACGCTGATGCTAATGGGATTGTGGATGCTATCATCTGCTTTCTGCAAGCTAACGCGCTGGATGTAGCAAACATGGTTGGCATAGCAACAGATGGAGCAAGCTTAATGGTGGGGAGACATCATTCCGTGTATACGCTGCTCAAACAGAAACAGCCTAACTTACAACTAATCAAATGTGTATGCCATTCCCTGGACATTGTAGCTCACAAGGCAATGCAGCAGCTCCCTAGCAATATTGACTACATGATCAGGGAGACTTACAACTGGTTTGCACATTCATCGAAGCGTCAGAATGACTACCGAACTCTTTATGAGACGGTTAACAGTGGAGGATGTCCTTTGAAAATGCTTTCTCCAAGTTCCACCCGCTGGTTAGTGACAGCAGATTGCATTGACAGAATCCTTGATCAAGAAGATGCACTTACTTTACATTTCAGTGTAGCAGCAAACTCTGAACACTGCTATGCAGCGCGGCTTCTGAGTGAAATGTACAAAGACAAGACCAACAGCGTTTACCTGCATTTTCTCCGTTCTTTACTGCTGGAAATCAAAGCTGTCAACAAGTGTTTTCAGTTAGAGACCGCTGATAGCCTTGTAGTTTTCCGGGACCTCAACCGGCTGTACATGTCAACACTGAGACGTATAATCAAGCCGAGCGTTTTCCGTATGAATAACGAACAACAACTCATGGACTTGGACCTAAAATCTTCCAGTATATACCTCTCACCTAAAGATGCTGACCTGGGGACCACATTCAGTCAGAAGTTGGAGGCGAGCACTCTGTCACCTGAGAAAAAGCAGGTGGTCTTAACACGCTGTGTAGACCTCTTAAAAGAACTCATTGCCCAGTATCAAATGCGTTTGCCTGCATCCTTGGAGTTGCTGTGGAAGCTGGAACTCCTGTGTCCCGCTTCTGTTGTGTCAAACAAATCATCCTTCCGAGATCTGCCAAAGGAATTATTTTCAGGCTCACCAGATTTACTTGACACTCAGTGGAGAAATGTTGCCTCAGCAGGGTTCAGATCAGCTGTGTTCTTCAGCATCCTGTCAAGTTACAACCGACAGCCTGTTACTGTTCTGCATTTAAAGGTAAGATATCTCGCTCTCTTTCACACACACATACACCCGTTTATCAGGAGTAAAATGTAGTAGTACTACTACTAATAATAATTTAAATATATAATATAATTTAAATACATAGCCTATATAATTTATTAAATATAACAAAATAAACATTGGGTATTTAAATTATCGCAAAACATTTTAAATCTACACTGTGAAAGTGCATTGTGTGTGTGGTCGCATTTTAGTCATATTTGCTAATTCTCCTTAATTATTGCCCTGTTTTGATCCGTTATATTTTATTTTGTTTTAAGGAGATCTAAATGGTGCTTATCAACCTCGAATGACATGGCAATACAATTATATCACATTATTTTGGCAGTAAAATTTTGGGCGTTTTCTTCTTGGAGTGGGTGGGTTTTGGTGAGCTTTTGGGCTGGAAATCACCATCCCAATCTGGCAACACTGTACGCGGGCATTTAAATTTTAAAATGTTATCATGATGAAGCGCTCATACGTACCCTTCAGGATTTTACAAAAGACAGAGAAAGAAAGAAGAAGAGGAAAAACGCCAAAGACACAGCGATAAGTAAACCATTATTATCTCCAAATACAACTGTCTGACGTGTTTTTCACATCTCTGCGAACAAACCTTGACATCAGTGACCAAACACAACGATAGATGTGAGCGTTGTTAGAGGGTGAAAAAGTTCAACTATACACAATTTTGTTCTGTTTGCAGAATTTAAGCATAAAATACACACTAGACAACTTCTCGCCCTTCACTGTGGTAGCTACAGCGTTTGAAAACTTCCTTTGAGCTAAATCCTCTTGATGCACGAGCCCAGATTACGATCGTATGATATTTTTTGCCATGCACCTTATTCTGCTCTAAACAATGCGCGCTGCCATTACGACGACACCGGTTGTCAACTTCCGGTTCGTAGCGATCGACCAGTAAGTTACTAGCAGTGAGAGAATGAGTTCAGGTTCCACATGTGCTGTTGTTGGTTGTTTTAACAATTCAAAGAAGATAAAAAACTTTTTAGAAACTGAGTGCTTCGATCATATGATTAGAAGGAGAGAATGCCCGTGTCCGGTTCCGTATCAGCTACATTCAATGCCAGAGAGTAGACGTTTAGAGTGGTTAGTTGTTCGTGTCGAAGTGACAGGTAAGCCGCTTTTAATGTTGAATTCTGTAGCTGGTTAGCGATAGCACCACTTCACAGCTAACCTAGTTAACGTTAGCTACCTCCGGTTGTTTACATTTTACGAGCTCTACCGGCCTGCTACAAAAATATTTATGTTATCTGTGGGCAGCCTAACCTATATTTTTATGAATAATATGCCCATTATGAGTAAATGTGTTTACATTTTTACGAGCTCCACCGGCCTGAAATATTCGTGTGGGCAGTCTAACCTACAGTTTTTTTTTTAGACAATATGCCATTTAGGAGTAAATATGTTAAAAACTTGGCCATTAATGGTTTATGCCTTTGTCCACTAAATGTTACTGTAGATTTAATGCTATGAGTGCTATCGTAATGTGGGCCAGGTAGTTGTTAGCCTGAGCGAGGAAGAGCTTTCATCACCATTTATCATAAGCTTTTACTGTAATGTTGTCAGTGTGAGAAACATGGACAGAGGTTTAACATGCAGCCTATGTGCTCTTTTTTTTTTTTTTTTACAGCAACTGCAGAAGTGACAGACCAGGAGGATGAGGGCATACCTGAGGAGCCACAACCATCATACAGCACTATTTCCACCCAGTGGGAAGATCTCACAGCCTATGCTGACGCGTTTTTGGACGGCATTATAATAATAATTTATCAATTGTCACACATTATACATACATTTCTGCATATACATGCTGAAATTATTTATTCTTCACATATCCCAGCTAAGCTGGGGTCAGAGTGCAGGGTCAGCCATGATACGGCACCCCTGGAGCAGATAGGTTCAAGGGCCTTGCTCAAGGGCCCAACAGTGGTGTCTTGGTGGTGTTGGGGCTTGAACCCATGACCTTCTGGTCAGTAACCCAGAGCCTTAACCGCTGAGCCACCACTGCCCCATGCTTATGGGTGTGAATGTTTAAGGTTTTTTTTTTTTTTTTTTGTATTTATATGATATTTGTGTTTTTGTAATTGATTTTTTTGCCATGAAATTAGCTTTGAATGCTGATATGGCATTAAATAAAAAAAATCTGAATCTGTATGAAATTTGTTGTTATTATTTGAGTTTGTGTACAATATATTTTATTAGATTTGCACAATTTTACATGAACAAAATTATGTATTTATAAATATTCACTTATGTACAACAATACTTATGCTCAGCATTTTTTAAATGTACAAAATTGTTTGGGTAAAAAAAATAAAATAATAGTTTTCATACTGTTAACCGCAGCAGCACCTAACAGTTGTTTTGTGATTTGAACATGAACATCCGACAGTCTCTTTCACCCCCGACTGCTGCAGCATAACCCAAGCAATAAGCTTAGGCTGGTTAGCACTTTGACTCCGGTCTACCTCTGCTTTCAAAAATACATAGTCTCCGTGCTTCAGCAAAGAAATGTGCCCGACTTTATTACTAAAGAAGTAATTGAAGGCCTCGGTGCTTTTGTAATTTCGCATCTCCTCAAGATCTACACCCTCCGAAAAAATAAAATAATTAATAATGTCAATATGGCTAACTCCTGGCAATAGCTTCATGTCATCCACCCAACCTGTTAATTTTGAGGGATGTGGCACTCTGATACGGTCGCTTTCACGATATTTTGTGATTTCATCAGCGGTGTGTAGCCACCTACTACTTCCCATCTTGACAGAACAATTATCTTATACTTTAAGAACTACAATCTATCACCGTAGCCTTTACGCGAGTGCTAGCATTCTATGTAAACAAACACTTCAACCGGAAGTAGGAGACCGTTTAGTCAGTTGAACCCGCTATGAATCATGGGAAATAGAACGGGCGAAGAATAAGGTGAATAAAGGACTGACACTTCCTGTCACTGTAGCTTCTGGAGAGCGAAGCTTTTCAGCTTTGAAACTGATAAAGACCTACCTCAGATCATCCATGAGCAGGCGCGTCGTTAGACATGGGCATCCGGGGCTTCAGCCCCGGATGTTTTTTTATAGCCCCGGATCTCAAAAAATTTAATTTATTGATAATTATTATTATTTTTTAATAATTTTGTATTTATTTAAAAAAATGTACCGGGTCTTTTAATCTAACCTTCGGAATCATGTATTAAAGACGATTAAAATGTGTTCAAGCAGATCAAAGTTACTATGGTTACAGAATGCTTGTATTTAGAGTGCGCACCAGAGGAGAGAGCCTGAAAGAGTCATCGGTTAACTTACAGCTTTAGTTTAGGGCTTGACTGTCATTGTTGTTTGTGGCTTCTGGTGGTAGCTATTATGGACATTAGACACTTTTTAAAAAGTAAAATAAGGAGTCATGAACGATACGAGGGAGGCAAGAAGAGTTATCTACTGGCGCCGTTCCTCATCATTAAGCTCAGGTCGGTGAAGGCTCTTAAGCAAACCCTGGTCTAACTTACTAGCCCTGTAAGTTACTCACTGTGGTATTAATGCAGAACATGTACTGTATATATAAAGTACATGGGACCTTACTATTTCGCCTATAGCTAATCCATTTTGTGAGCCATAATCCGTTTCTCGTGAGGAATGTAGATGAAGTAGCCTATACATCTGATTTGGCGATTGAAACACGATGTGTAAATTAACGTTATTCAGGGATGTAGTGGAGGCTAAACGCACATAAACGCCGTTTGCGCACCTCCCAAAATTCGGAAATAGCGTTTACCCACCTCCAAAGTGGGTTTATCCACCTCTAAATTGCGTTTATCCACCTCTAAATAGATAGTTCCTAAGCCATTTTAAATTAAGCTTATGTCGTTTTAGTTTCATATTGTTCATTAATAGTTTCATAGGTTGTTTAAACCTAAGACGAAGTCTTTCATAATGCGCTCCATGCGCGTGCATCGATATTGACTACTACCAGCTATATACAGCGTGCTGTCTTGTTGACCAATCAGCAGGAAGCAGCAGACTGCATCAAGATTCATCCGTCACTCACTAGCCCAAACGTCTAATGTAAAAATGGATATCCGGCAATTTTTAAGCGCCGTCAAGACGGCAGTCCTCCACCTCCTGAGGCCAGCAAACGGCCTCGGCTACAATCCCAAAGTGAGTGAGCTCGGAAAACAGTACTAAACTTCATGTTTTTGAGGTTAATTTGGTTAGATTAATAGATAATTAGATTCATGTCACTGACTCAACAAGTCACCTCTACCTTTTCCCATTATCCAATGTTACAAGTAAAATTCAGGATACATTATTAATTATTTAATATTCATGTATTATTTATTTGTGTTTCTGTGAATAGCTGTTACAGTTCTACAAATAAAGCATTCTATCTTTTACCTATCATTTAAAATGCTAAAAAATGCACCTGAATGCAGGAAATGAAGTGTTTAATAGCCAACATTTCCTGGGGAGGTCCCCAGACCCCCCATTTATATTATTATTGCTTATTATTATGTGCCTATGAGTAGAAGAAGTAGTTACCAAAAGCGGGCGGGCGGGCGGGTGGGGGTGGGTGGGGACTGGGCTAAGCCCCCAATGTATCAAGATCCTAGCAACGCCCCTGTCCATGAGCCAAGAAAGACTGAGAGGACTGGCACTTATATCAATAGATCGCAACATAAGGAGGTCATTGAACATGGAAGATTTGGTCACTGCTTTTGTGCGAGCTAAAGTCGCAAGCGTTGCTAAACCTCTTAATTTTGGAGGGTTTTACAAAAAAAATCCTTGTTGTACAAAGTTGTCAAATAGTTTCTGTTATACACCATTTTAATACCTTTCTTTTAATTCAACATAAATTGTATAGCTCAAGATTAAAACACTGCTCTACATAAAGAGAAGACAGTTCTTAAGAATGATAATAATAATATGAATAATTATACTTTTTTTTTTACCTTGTTGCCAAAAATAAACATGAATCAAATTGTGTCATTCCCATCAACAATGCCTCATTGAAGACACCGTGTCCTTTACTACACTCTAGTGGCCACTTTGTGTAGCGTACTACAGAGTAATTCATGACTCTTAAAATGCACCAGAATACAAGAAATCCCATCTGAATTGTAAAATTTTTCCTGAGGGAGGACTTGGGACCTCACTTCACTCTTTTGCCTAGGGCCCCCAAATATCTTGAAACGGCCCTGGTTCTGCGGTCTTGACACACATGGGCGCAATGCTGGGGGCGTGGTTTAGCGTGGCTGATAGCAAATGGCCATTCATTAAAATGAAGTGAAATGTCCGGTAGATTTGGCTATTATTATTTTTTTAAGAAAAAGAAGAAAAAATTAAAGCTGCGAGCAGCGATGACGGGCCCAAGCCGGTGGCACCGCCACCCCTGGGCCTTTAGGGTCGCCGCGCACGACGGGCAATAACGTAAGCTCGCTTCGACCGTCGAGAAGATGTGTGCAAATTCCAAGAAATCCACATTCAAACCAAAATATCTGACTTTCTGTTGGTCTGTTTGTTCACTTGAGACATAAGGGGGTGATTTAAAAGCATTTTGAAAGTGACACACTTCCTTCTGCCAGTTGGTGGCGCTATAACTGACTCACAATAGCAACATCCATGCGATCGGCCTCTTACAGCGAACACACCGCTGAAGTTTCGTCGAGATCAATTAATGTATGCAGAAGTTATAACAGACTTCCTGTTTCTCTTACTGCCTTCTGCCAGTTATTATAGGCTTTGTACTTTACTCACGCTCCAATACCGACGTAGAAAATCATCCTCTTTGCATGCGCAAAAATATGCTTGGAAACATCACAGTGGAGCGGTGCTTACTGTGAATGATACGAATTGTACTACTGACTATTTAAACAGAGTAATTTTTATATGGTAGGTTTACTATTTTATTATTATATTTTATTGCGGCTATAATGAACAGGCTGCAATGTCAAGATTGCAATGATGGAGTGTGTGTGTGTGTGTGTGTATTTGTAACCTTAAAGGGGTCATATAATGCCATTTTTGTACAAGTTAATATGAATCTTTAGGGTCTAAATGAAAACTTTGTAATATACTTTTATTAAAAATTCTCATTAGTGTTTTAAGAAAACACAAATTTTAACTGCTCAAAAACAGCTCCGTTTTCAGCACGCCGTTTCAGTGCATATGACTTTAAATGATAATGAGGTTTGGTCACCCCGCCCCTCCCTCCGTTCTGGGGGAATTCTAGTCTTGAATCATATGCATTTGCAAGATGTAAACAGTATTTTGCCAGTATTGTGTTACCATTCATCTTCATGCAGTTATAACTGTTTTTTTTACATTACTTCTTAATCAGTAACATACAAGTAAACCAGGTGTAACTTAGTGTTACCATGTTAACTGTAACACCTGCGTACACAGTTTTTAATAACACAATAACCATAACGCGTTGTTCATTATAAACGTGTGATTATGAATTATATTGAGAACGTCGTAACGTTATGGAAAACATGCCGTAATGTACCCTGAGTGTAAACATTAGCCACATGCAGTTTAGCGTTGTTTTGGTTGAACTCACCTCTGAGTGCTGCTTTACCTGCAGTTGAGCGTTGTTAAACTCACCGATGAATGGTGTTGTACGCCACAATGAGCGTTGTTAAACTCACCGATGAATGCGGTTGCCTATGAACGCGCTAAACCTTTGCTGAGAGGGCACTTTGATATCAGATTGTGAGGGTTTTTAAAAATAAAAAAAACTGTTGGAGGGTCAGATAAAGATGATCTGGGGGCCACCATTATACTAGCCCTGCCATAGATCATTCATTGTAGCCTATTCCTTTTTATTTATTGCAGTCTCGACCCATTCGCAGCAGACGAAAAACGTACGTGCAGGTCCAGCTGTTTCGTTTTGGTGGTGCGATGAAGACTTTCGTCGAACATCAGCACGAACGGTCCCGTGATTTTGGAAATTAGTCATCATCCGCTATTCCAAAGCGCGTAATGGCTGTAGTTTGCTGGAGACCCTTGACAGCAGTTAGATATTTTTCACTTTTTGAATGAGACTCCAGCGCCCGTACACCCAACATTCCCAATTTAATAGCTTTCTTGCATAAGCAGTAGGCTTCAAATGCGTTATTTGCAACTGGGTTTAACCAAGCACGAAATTCAGATTTTTCAAGCCAAGTATCGCTAAACTTGCACTTCCTCATAGCTGAATAAAATCCGTTTAACGTCTTTCTGTTGTATCCGAGAGACTCGCGCCAATAACACGAAAGCTCAAAGCTGGCTGTTGCATGTTGGTCTATTTTGTAGTCATAATACAGCGAATTATATTTGGACTAGCGAAATAAGAAACTACAACACCACGGAAGTAAAAAAAAGAAACATTCCAAAGCGCTGCGGGAGCATTTAAATGAGATTTACATGGACGTAGGAAAATTAAGACCTGTTAAAAATTATTTAAGACCTAGAACACAATACTTCAGCAAATTTAAGACTTTTTAAGGCCTTAAATTGTGATTTTGAAATTTTAGACTTTTTAAGACTTTTTAAGACCCCGTGGAAACCCTGTTTTTTTTTTTTATTTATTTATTTTTTTGTAGAGTATTTTTTATTGTATCACCAAAGCAATGACGCTCACGACTCCCGTTGAAGTATCCAGCATCTCTAAGGTCTGCAAATAACTCCATCCAGAACTGAGACCTATATACATTTTGAAGAGTCCTCAAGCTGATGCTTACACCGTGTACAGCGTACGAGTGGCCCTCGTTAAAATATTGAACGCAATGATGCAGTATGTCTTGTTTTTCCGTCTGGTCCGCGTCTTTTAAAATCTCCAAACACCGTTCTCAACAGTCAACACGTACAAGTGTTCTTCTTACGTTAAAACAACGAGAATACAGAAAATGTGCTTAGACCTCCATCTAGTGGTTATATTATAGAATTAAAGGAGAAATTACATATGAGACAGCTTTATAACTGAAATAGACAAGTTTAATATAACTATACTGATAAGTGTATATTTCCAACGTCATGTTTGTGTTATCCGTTTCTGTAAGTTTTTGTGACGTGTTTCAGAAAGATAATCGCTTAGACAGAGTAATAGTTTATTTTCATCTTAACCGGACATCACAGTTGATCAGTGAAATAATTCATAATTCAATATATTGATACCGATTTCTTTATCAACTGTTTGTTCAATTGAGACATAAGGGGGTGAATTCAAAGCATTTTGAAAGTGACACACTTCCTTCTGCCAGTTGGTGGCGCTATAACTTTGACTCACAATAGTCACATCCACGCGACCGGCCTCTTCAAGTGAAGAAACTGCTTAAGTTTCATCGAGATCAAGTAATGTATGCAGAAGTTATAACACACTTCCTTGCTGTTTAAGCTTCATTTATGTGCTTTTTGAGCTTCAAAGTTCTTGTGCAATGTGTTCCACATTCAAACCAAAATATCTGACTGTAGGTCAAAGTATGAAACCAATACCCCACTTTTGTCTGAAGGTGGCGCTACTGAGCCCCTGCACCAGGCATCAAAAAGAAAATTCAAGTTTGAAGAGCTGCCGCGACAGCAGTATTTAAGATATCAATAATTCTTTCACACGTCTACATCTGCCGTGTGTTTACATTATACACCTAAAGTTTGAAGTAAATCGTGTAACAATAAGTGGGTGATTTTAAAGCATTTTGAAAGTGACACACTTCCTTCTGCCAGTTGGTGGCGCTATAACTTTGACTCACAATAGTCACATCCATGCGATCGGCCTCTTACAGCGAACACACCGCTGAAGTTTCATCGAGATCAATTAATGTATGTAGAAGTTATAACACTCTGACTGTTTCTCGTTTCTCGCCATCATTTCGTTTCCTTGCCACGGCCAAACCGTTGGAGATATCAATAATCTGCCGGCAATTTTTCATGGTCAATGTCTTGACATCATGCTGACCGAGTTTGGTGGCGATTGGTGGAGTTCTCTGGGAGGAGTATTCCAAATTCCATTGCGTGCGTTTTCAAACAACCCTAAATAGACGGTTTCCTGTTGGTCTGGGGTAAAAAGTGAAAGTATGAAGGATATATGAAATGATGAGATCTATATGTGTACCGAGTTTCATATTATTACATGCAAGCGTGTTTGAGTTATAGACCAAGTTTTCGGCCCCTGTTCCAGGGGCGCTGTCGAGCCCCCTGCCACGCCCGGTACCAGCTTCAGGCCGGCCCTAATGACCGCAGGTTCTGACCCGTGTGCAAAGTTTCAAGAGTTTTTGAGCATGTTAAGAGCCCCAAAAGTGCCCCGTAAGTCGTAAAAATAATAATAATAATAATAATAATAATCCTAACGAAAACAATAGGGTCCTACGCACTTTGTGCTTGGGCCCTAAATATGTTCAGAATGTTTTTGACCAATCATTTTCATTTCTCAAGGGTAATGTGGTTATATATCCTTGGTGTGGTGTCGCTGTCCTTTTCTGCATACCTCGGCGCTGTTTTTTTGGCCAGTTTCTGATTATCGCAGCCAGGGAAATGACCCGGAGCCGGTTGCACCAGCTATATAAGTTACAACTTAGTAACTTTTTACACTAAGTCTCAATTTACGCACTACTAAATATTTGAGCGTTGCACTATTAAACTAAGATAGAATGTAACCCTACGTCTAAACTAAATGTCAACATCATAATGTTTGATGCCTGTCACGCAAAACATGAGCTCATTGATGTCATACAATATCAGTCTTCTTTTCTATTCCATCAGTTACACAATGTCAGAGTCTTCCGTAAATATGTAGTTTATACATAAGGTTACAATCTATCGAAGTTTAATGGTGTAACACTCAAATATTTAGTAGTGCATAAATTGTTACTTCGTGCCCATTTACGCCAAAACTAGGCTTGGTTGTAACTTATGTATGGCTGGTGCAACAGGCACCAAGGCAACACCTTGAACTCTTTGTCATGTCCTCAAACCATTCCCGAACAAATTACCCTGCTGGTCACTGCCATCAGAGAATACTATTGCCATGGAGTGTACCTGGCCTTCAACGAGGTTTAGGTAAGTGGCACGTGTCAAATTGACCTCTACATGTATGGCCGGACCCAGGGTTTCCCAGCAGAACATTGCAAAGAGCATCACACTCCTACCACCGGCTTGACTTGTGCCACAGTAGACCTTCAGACCAGACGGAATAGCCTTCATTTCCCTCGTGCATCGATGAGCCTTGGGCGCCCAACGCTCTGTCGCTGGTGTGTGTTTTGACCCTCCTCGGACCACTGTCGGTAGGTACTCACCACTGCTGACCGGGAACACTCCACAAGCCTTGCCATTTCAGTGATGCTCTGACCCAGTCGTCTGGCCATTACAATTTGATCCTTGTCAAAGCCGCTCAGGTCTTAACTCCTGGATTCAACACTGACTTACATGTAATATATTGTTTAAATGTACCCAGACCTTAACATGTGGCATTGTTAGGAGATGATCAACGTTATTCACGTCACCTGTGAGTGGTCGTAATATTTTGGCTCATCAATGTGTATTACAATATATTTAGCAATTATATATTTTTTTTGTTAAAATAAAAATTGGTTTATATTGCACAGCTATCAGCCCTGCCGAATAGACCAGCATAACTTTTCATGCTGGAAACCAGCTTCAGAAACACGACATATGTTGCAATATATGCGGTCTCTTTTTTATTCCACCGAGACCCCAAGTGCACTCAGAGGAATAGCATGTTTGTTTTCCACTAACACATGCTGTAGGTTTGAAAAGACAATGGCACCTGAAGGAAAGTGAACAGATGTGGCTTCGTAAGCATCATCTGAAAACCATTCACAGAGCAGATCGATGAATGCTGCAGTGTCCTCTCTGTATCTAACAGTGAGGAGGATGCAACAGACAGTTCCTCCTATAACTCTTAGCCAGCACAACCCCTCAACCACCTGCTCTAGATTTTATGGAGTGCCTGAGATGCAACAACAGACTGTCGCAAATGTTATTGAGTGAGTGCATTAAACAACTGCTGGAAGGGAATTTGTCACAGTGCAGTCGGTTTCTTATGTGCTCTACATTATCTTTTTCTTTTCCCTCTGCTGACACTACTGTGGTTCAGTATGTGCAGTGTTCTCGGATAGAAATGTGTTTAAAGACACAGAAAGAAGTGTTTTATCTCAGACACCTTGAGACAATGCATGCTTGCATGTCTGTTGCTTATCTATATAAAGATGAATAGTGTGACCAACAAAGTTGCTATCTCAAAGCTAAAGAGAATTTTGAGTAACTCTACATGCATTAATTTATCTGCCATTAGCAAAGAGGTATGCAGAGTGTGTGAAAAAGGTTGAAGAAAGTTCCTCAGGCTACAACGGTACAGTAAACTTAACTAAGCATAATTTCTCACCGTGCAAGCATTTACAGGTATTTGGGAGAACATTTAATCCTCATACCGCTTGGAGCCCTTAGGCTGAGTAACATCGTTAACAACAATGAATCTGTTTATTAGCTAAGTGCAGAAACTGAATACCAGCCTTGAGGGTACGTGAGATTTGTTGTAAAAAATAATAAAATCAACCCACTTCCGTTATCAGTACAAAGAAATCAGTCTTTATTACTTCTGTGTGAACTTAAGATTGGAAAATAGTACACGTGTACACATTCATGCTCCAGCTAGATATGGAGATTGCAATGCTTTTCTTTTTTTTTTTTTATTGTTTTTTTTATTTTGTACTTCAGATATGTGTTGGCGACAAAGAATGGCACTTCAGTTATTCCCATTTTGACATGTATAAATTTGGAACATTTCCTAAACGCTATGTCCTCAAAGCACCATCAGTGCAGCTATTTACAAACAATGTACATTTTTTTGTTGAAATTATTAATGTAAATAAAAGAACTGAAATTAAAAACCTCTCTCCCATCTCCAAACAGGCAGCACTACCCAGTATCTAGGAGCAGCAGTGCAGGGCAAAGCTGACCTGAGGTCAGTCTTAAGATCTTAGTTTATGCTCTGATAAATCCTGAGTCTGTCCCACAGAAATATGATTCTTGATCATTCCAAATGTAACAAGCTGGAGAGGCACAAAACTCTTCATAATAATGTCCAAACTGAACCGACTGACCAAAGGTCAGATTTGAAATTAGAAAGAATCATTATGGAAACACTGTAAAGAACACAGAAATTCTAGAACATCGCTTTGTCAGAAAACAAATCTTTTGAACATTGCTCAAAACTCTAGTATACTGATGCTCAGAAATTTCCACATGCCTTTTATCATTAAGGCATTTCTAAATCAAATACATTTCAGTCTGCAGCAAAGTGGGCAAAAAAAAAAAAAGTGGGAGCTGAATAACTGAAACAGTTTAGAACTGTATTGTACACTACTACAGGAGTTATTTACAGTTAATAATACAGTAAGAACACTACTGTATCTAAACATTTGAAAAGATAAATACAAGAATATTTATTCAGTTTAATAGATCATTTTTAAATTTATATAAAAAACAATTGAAGCTAAAAAGTGGCTTTAAACAAAGAAAAAGAGAAACAGTGCTATTTCGAGCGCTTTTTAAAGTCAATGTAAGATGTGAGTTGCTGGCACTCAACAGGAACAATAAATACTAGCTTTGTACTCCTCATCTGAGTGGTAATGTTGTTTTCTCGTTCTCAAGCAGACGGATATTAAACCTATGGGACAAAGTGGTAGCAAACATATTACATAACATAGGTTTGTAAATACTCCAGATATAAATGAGCATGAAAAATGTATTGCATATGCAGAGATGAGTTTATTAATGCACATGCATATAGCTCTGTAGGTGTGATGTCATGGAGCGAAAGCCAGACTTACTGCAGCAGGGGTTACTGAGCTCACACTATAGTAGATGGACCTATCACTTGAGCTTCTCCCTGTGGAGAATAAATTAATCACGGGTTAGAAGGGAGGCTTGCACACATGCTTGCTTTGGGTTGATCATCAGGTGATCAGGGTCTTGGAGAATGTGGATTAGTGCAGGCATAAACATTGGTTTCTGCACCAGTGAGACACACTGATCTGTTATCTGGTGTGGGCAGTGCATGAATGTGGTGGAAGCAGCTCTCTGGTTAGTTCAGTTTCAGAAGCTGAACCAGCTCATGTTTGCAATGATCCACTTTCAAATAGGGTTAAACGGTGCATTCAGTGATTTTTTCCCCTCAAAACATTACACAAAGAAATGAATAGTACTTTTGAAATACATTTTAAAATCATGTACAGAGAATGCTATTAATAGCTGTTTTATTCTACATGGAGCAGGTCACCTCATGGAGGCACTTGAACAGCCAAATACTACTAATTGTATCTTGGTACTCCTCTTATGGGATACGCAGAATAAATGGCTGACAATGTTTGCTTTTGCGTAATGCTACAGCTATGCCTCTAGGTGTCAGTATAAGACCAAGACAACATATTGGCCAGCAAAAACAAAGTTACTGAGTGCACCTTTACTATTGTTTTATTTAAAAAAGTGTGCCATTGCAGAAACCCAGACAAACTCGAATAATTTAATGAACAAAGTAATTTTGGGGGGTTCAGAGTTCAGGAGAAGGGTGTTATGCTTTGAACTAAAGACACATGAAATACTAACCGCTGAGATGTATTCACTACTAAAGGAGGGTTTTTCCTGGGTGGGAGAAGTGATGGAGTAACAGGAGTAGTCACATGGTGAGCTGGGCTCCTCAGATAGAGCCTCGGGCAGGTGACTGGACACACATCCACTGTCCGAGCCACTCGAGCCACTACCAGACAGACAGTGAGAAGACGAACCTGAACTCTCTGTAGCTGCAAACACAGGCAGACGAGTCAAAACCTCAGCATCACATTTTATGTGGTTTCTGAGATCTTCAAACTGGCATTGTATAAATATAATCTCCATAAAGGACAAGAAAACACAAAGACAAATCAGACCAATAAAAGGCTCTTAGCACTAGGCTACATTGTAAAAAAAAAAACAAGGTATAATTTAAAGTTACTTGTCCAGTGTGGTTTTTGATAAGACTTTTATGTTACATACTCATAGACGGCTGACTGCTGGTCTCATGTTCCAGTTCGTCTTCCTCGATGCAGGGACTGATGAGAGGTCTCTCCCCAGCTAACAGATTTTGGCTGCTGTACATATGGAGATTCAAAGGCCCGAGGAGTGTGGAAGAGGAGGGGCCATTGGCCACTGGGGGCCCGCTAACAGGAGTGTTCACTGCAGCTCGTTTGAATGGGTTTGAATGGTCAAATAGAGAAACAGCAATGGAGGCTCTCGTTCTGGCCCCTGTAAGAGAACAAAGAGAGTATGATGCTGGTAAAATCAAACACAGAAAATCATTTGCGGATCATTTTGAATCTAAATATTATTTTGGTCAGCAAACAAAGGTCAACATAAATGATCTGTTCAAAGGTAATCTGATGAGTTTATACCATGTTATTGTTAATAGTCTCACCTCTGCCTTTCATTATGTAGTCAATGGCCCTGTCGTTAATAGCAGCATCGCTGGGTTTAATGTCCAGGAAGGGTTTATTCCCCACCCCCATAGAGACCATCTCCTGCATTCGAATTTCTGCATGCAAGCGCAGTGTATAAACTTGTTTAAAAATAATGCTATGTATAAGATATAGGACTGCACGATTAATAGAAAACCTAAACACGATTACAATTACAGCTTTCGCAATTATTTAATTAATTATTAAAATGAAAAGTGTCAATTACAACATTCCATTTAGGTGTACGCCCATTGTGCCAAAATGTTTTATTTACACCACATATTTTGGACCATTGTGTGCCTGAATGCAGAGGCAAATCGGACACGTTTAAATTAGTTGCATATCAGTAATGCTCACTATCAAAATTATACTGTGTACAATTTATTCAAAATATGAATAACACTTTTTGTTTTACATGCAATTAAAATATTAAAGCAATACAGGCTACATAGTTTTCAATTTGTTTTAATGCATAGCCTACATAAAGAATATGGCATGCAACTGCCCCACACAAATTAAGTATTTTCATGTAAATTATTGTAATCTAAATGAATAATCACAATATCAAAATAAATAATCGGCAATAATGCGCAGCCCTAACAAGATACACAAAGATATTGAAAGACATGTTAAAAAATATACGTGTATATTTTAGTGTAATTAGTGTATAATGTGAAAATGTGCAAACAAAGGAACCTAAGAAAGTTGAACAGTGCATCTAATTTGCATCATTCACTCATGCTTTTACAAGTCTTACCAAACTGGAGTAACCTAATATTGGTGTGACTTAAATGATGAGTGTTTCAAGCAGCTTCCTATCTGCCTGAGGCAGTCTTGGATTAAATACAAATCTTGAAAAAAATAAATAAAATACATATGCTAAGGTGGGATGTAACAGGAGATTTTATTTGCAAGTTTCTTTTTCACCTCTCTTCTATTTTCATTAGCTTTTTCCAGCACATTGGACAGAAAAATCCTCCCAAAAATTATTTAAGCTAAACCACTTTAGTTCTATCACCTTTATTTCGTGTGGCCTGTTGCCATAGTATCCGTGCAATGTCAGTGGTCCAGGCGTGTTTTATGTCAGCACTGCTGGCCTGGAGAATATAGGCTTGGTTCTTTGAAGTTCTCCTCCGGAACCAGATCTCAAACCTCAGACCACTCTCTCCCGATGTCTCCGTCATACCAACATCGGCTGTCTGCAGAGAAAATATAAGAGAGATTAAAGATAATACCAAGATACCAGTACCATCATAAAATTCTGTTAAATATGGAGGGGTCAAGGCATCTTGTGGCTCACATGAGGCCAAACTGATTCTCAGATCCTCAAATCTAATTTTGAACCCAATGTAAACATTAACATGGGTCAAAGAAGGTATAATAAAAGAAAGTGAATGTATCAGTGTACTTAAGTCATGAAACAATGAGTAACTCCGTTGGCGTCAATATGAAAACAGAAGCTCTGAGAGAAGTAGTGCATGCCGTACCTCATGCAGTAAAATGTGTTAAAGGTGTGCGTTTTATTTTTTGAATTACGGATTCCACACATTTGTTTAAGTTCTTACCTTAAACGAATGCTTGTATATGTAAACATCTAGGCCACCCTCTATGCGTTTGGGTTTGCTGAAGAGTACCAGATCCTCAAACAGGAACACATGTCTTTGGCACTTCTTCCTGCCATAGCAAATCGTAAACTCATCTTGACGAACCAACTGCCCCTGTTCCTTTAGATTCACCTGAGAACACGAGAAAGAAAATGTTACAACTGAATCTGAACATGAAATGGCTGTGCAGAAGATCAGATGTATTCACATGTGTGAATTTGTTACAGAGTGCATATCTGGTGTATCAGACACACGTACATCGCAGTCTCTGATGGCATCCATGGCGAGCAGATCATTGCCATGGCGCAGCTGGAATTTGACCATCTCTGCGGCGGCACGTAGATATGCTAGCTCCTGCTCCTGGACCTCACTCACTTCTTTGATCAGGTCTTTCAGCAACAGTGCGTATTTACTCATCCGCTGGATGGGCTTCAGAAGGTATGATGCCAGGTCCATCTTATCCCCCAACTCCAACTGCTTGTGCTAGAAAGAGAGAGACTTCATTCTAATCTCACAGTTTTAACCCATGAAGAGAATTTTGCAAGATACAGTGGGTATCCATTCAGAATAGACTTTCTACCGCCGCGATCACCGCGTGAATAAGCAGTTCTAACCCGCTAAGGGGTGCTATAACCATAGAATTTTAACTGGCCAGAGATGAATGCCTCAGTGCTTTTCCTCCCAACTTAATGACCATTCAGTTAGAGGCTGTAAGGGCATGTTAAGCTTGTTTTGCATATCGGCATAAAAAAAAAGGGGGAAAAAAAAGAAGAGACAAAACAAACTTTAAAACACCACAACATTTATTTTCTGGCTAAATATTGCAACGGAGATGTATGATAAAGACTTTACTGCAGCATTCAGCATTCACGAGGATGTCTACACATGGGAGAATTATTTGTTTGAATTTATTCATTCACATTTCATTAGAGAGAATTGTAATTTATGAGTATTTGTATACATATACACAGATGCTATGAATGAGCACAGACTGCATTTTTAAACAATTGTGACTTCCAAAAACTGCTAAGACTCTAATCCTGTGCTTTCATTTAATGTGCTGATAGGCTAGCACATATTTTCTATTTTAAATAGTATTATCAAATGTGAATTAATTGATTTACATGTGTATCATTATGTCATAATATCCTTGTAATAAAAACAAATGAAAAAGCAAACAGAATCATTATTTATGGGAGCAGAATACTAATGAAATATTTGAAAATATTTGAAAAAGTTAAATTGTTGAATTCCTGTTAAATTTCCTGCGTCAATATTCGCTGAGCTACCCAGGCCCCCAGAAAACACAGATTTGATGAGTTTAACAATGGTGTTACAACAGTATATGGTGTTAATATAGTAACCATGTTTAATTTTGTGGTTATAATTATTTTAACCACGTTCTACATATTCAGAATTTGTTGAGCAGGAGTGGGGAAGGGGTAGTTGTTCATGCCCAAATGGGTTGTCACAAAATTAGATAACGCAGCCAGGGCACCCCCAGGCATTCAAGGGCTCCTAGGCATTGGCCCGGTCGGTAATCCGTCCCTGGATGCCAACATTATGTAGTTAGTTTATTTAGAACTCAGCCCCAGTTAAACCTTAACACCAGAGAATGACGTAGAAGGAACCCCCACTATCACAGAACGGTGGCAGGCATGATGAAAGTAATAAAACAAACACACCAGCAACAGTAGAACAGTCCCTGAGCTAACAGTCCACAAATGACTTTCAAAAGAACTTCAGTTTTTAACTACTCACACCAACCACTGTAACTTTACAATAATCTTATTTGAAAACAAAATAAGCACACACGTTTAAACGCACACGCACACGCACACACACACACACACACACACACACACACACACACACACACACACACACACACACACAAGCGGGCCTAACACTTTTGGTGTAACACTACTGACTTGCTGGGTCAATTATAAACATGGGTAAACACCATTAACTAAATGCATTGTTGTTGTTTTTTCATTAGGGCTAACAAATGAAATTATGAATATTATGTATTTTCATTTTGACTTTCAGGAAGACAATTAAATTGCTAATATCTATGAAACAACAGTTTTAATTTATTGAAAAAGGCTGACATTCGAGCATTTGTTTCTGTATATCAATTCATGATCTTACTAAGCTATAACTTTATTGTTAGATCACCTTCTACACATAAAAATGTAAAGAAAATACAATACAAATAATAATTTTACCAATTTAATCATAATATCTCTCCCTTCACACTATTAAACAATGGTGACAAAAGTGTCTCTTTGCACCTCCTGTGATGATTTTGCAAACGTTTTATTTGCAAAGTTTTCACGTGGTGGTACTCCCCGCAGTACAAAGATTCATTCTGGTTGCTTACCTACTGTACATATCTTTCTAAACACAGTAAATTATAGCAGGTACAAACTCCACATTCGCAACTCTCCAAAATGCTGTCTAAACATTACAAATAAAAGGTTATCACACTTATAAAGTCCCTTATGTAAAATGCTCTGTTGTGGTGTGTAGTGTGGATCCAGTTGCTCACCCTGAAGAAGCTGTTTCCATGGCTGGCCAGGAGTGTATCTGACTTCGGCTTGTTCTTGCTGTACAAGGCGTACAAGCTAAACTGGTCTTGCTAAAAATGTATATGGAGAAAAAGAACAAGAAAAGGAATATATTGAGTGTAATTGTTCACATTTTAATATTCCTGTCCTGAAGAATTGCTTGTTTTTTTGTTATGAAAATGGAGGGAGGGAACATTTTCCCAAATCATTTCCAGGTTCAGTTTTGTTTGGAGTGTTTGTGATAGGGTCAACTGTTTAGTAATGTGTTTTAGGTTCATATGGAATGTGCCATAATTTCAGTGCAGGTTTTGCTGTGCCAGGATTAAGTTAAAAGTTATTTCAGCCTAGTACGTGTTCTGCTGTAGGCCAAACAGCCCCCTTCTGTATCTCTTTCTGTATTTTCCTATCCATTGCCTGAGAAAGCATCACAAAGTAGAGATCTTACTGGGAGCCTCAGTTGACCACATCTATGGGGAAAATAAAGGAGATGCAGGCTGGTGGTCTTATGCTCATTTAAAGACCTAGGAACAATTCTCCTCACAGGGTGAGAGACAGAGTGAGAAAGTGAATACAGAGAACATTTCTTGATGGTTTTAGACTATAGTGTGGGGTCAAAAATGAGTTGGTTATAGACTGGGAACAGACAAACACTGACTTTTGTTTTAAGCACACCAATAAAATCCTGTCTTTGACTATATTGCACTGTCTAGTGGGATTCTTCAATGAAAACTTTACTACATCTAATTTAGATGGTCCCTAATGGAACAAATTAAGTCTTGCTATAATCAGCATAAGTTATAGATTGCACAATTTATCAGACTATAACAACAATTCATGTTTTTAAAATGTCACGTTAAAGTTAAAGTCTGACTGAAATTACACCAGTCCAGTTTTTGCAATTTAGGTCTAATCGACCTAGATAACGAGATTGTAGCTCGGCTTCATCCAGCATGTACAGTATACAAGTTAATGGACCACAACTGGCCTTGCACATGCTCCAAAAAACAGAGGTGATATAATACAGAGGTTAGGTATTAAACTCAAATGTCGAAAGCAACACAAGCAAGGCAAATGGTATCATGGCGAACACTACATCTGATTTGTAACAAAGTGAGTGTTAAGAACATAAGAAATGTACAGATCTGTAAAGGTTTCCATGTTGTGCAAGTCTTGCTGTTGAGAAGCTAGATCAGAGACTCTCTCTTAGTGCTTTTGTATACTTATGCATTCTGTCATGTATACTTGGACAGACAGATGAAGACAGTAGCTTGACTACACAAAAACCTGCAGTAGCTCAAATATAACTGGGCATGTAATCATTAGTCATTTCATAGATACTGTGAAAAGACAGTAAAAGAAAATGAAGGGACTCTCTTACATGCCGTAGGAAGCAGTGGCTGACACGTAGTGGGTGGTTACAGCAGCTCTCCAGCTCTTTAAGGAAATACTGGCTATGGAAGTCCACTAGTTTCTCCAGGTTACCGAAGATGACGCTGCGCTTTCCCCGCAGGTCCTGCGGCAGATCGGCAAGCTCCATCTCAGGGAAGTAGTTATCAATGATGTACCGTAGAGAACGCACATACTCCCTCTCTGTTGTGACCATCTCATCCACAATGTGACGTAGTTTGCTGAGGGACAGAGAGAGAGAAACGTGTTAACATACTTTGAGCGATTTCATTTTATAATATGACTGTGACAGGGCAGAGCCGGGTCGTGATTCTACACACCCGGCCCATTATCAGGCTAATCAAGCCTCCGAGAGGGATAAAGGCCGACTGCGGTGCAACGGAGAGAGAACGTTTACGGGCAGCTGTCTGACACCTTTGTGTGTTTGTCGTTTTGTTTAAGTTGCTTATGAAACTATTATTTATATTGTCAAGCCGGTTCTTGCCTCCTTTCCATTAATACAGTTACATTGACCTTTAGGCTAATGGGAATCTGACTTCCTGCAAATAGTCCAGAATGAATTTCCATATTCTTACATGCTGGTTAGCTGGTGGTCCAGCACAGTCATGCTGTTAAACGCAAAAGTTTGCTGATGAACATAGTTGAAGAAGGTATTCTTTTTCAGTATATGTATAAGCCCTATCCTACTGCAGGTACTAAAGCCTGTTGTAGGTACTTTTCCCCGGAACTAGTACTTTTTCGCTTTCGCACCTGAGGAACTGTAGTTCCTCGGAGTTGTTTTAAGAGACATTTTTAGCTCATACTTCAAAGAAGGTACTTTCAGGGCGTAGAGGGATTGTGCGAGTCAATGGTCAAAAACCTATGATGCAAAAATAGCTGCCACTTGTAAACAAACTTTTAGCTGCTAGCCTGCTAATCAGAGGATTGGACTAATTTTATATAACATAAAACAATGTATCCAAAGAGAATCGCCCGTTTCATATGCAGCTCGGCAAAACATTTAAAAGAACACTGCAAAATAATCCATTTCCCTGGATTTACTATTTGTAAGTATGTGTTTGAGGAAAATATATATTTTGGTTTCACGCGTCCTTCACAAAGACGAATCTGCCCGATTCCAGCCTTGCTGAAGCACCCCCAGATCATAATTGATCCAAGCAGAGTGTCTCACAGAAACTGTGAAATTTGGTGGAGTATCAGTGACGATCTAGGGGTGCTTCAGCAAGGCTGGAATCGGGCAGTTTCTTATTTGTGAGGGACGCATGAATTAAGCCATATACAAGGTTATTCTGGAAGAAAACTTGCTTCCTTCTGCTCTGACAATGTTCGCCAACGCTGAGGATTTTTTTTACAACAGGACAATTCTCCATGCCCAGAATACTCCAACACAGAAAGGTCAATCAATGTGTGGATGGAGGCCCACCGGCTCAAGACCCTGTCATGGTCAGAACAATCTCCAGACCTAAACCTCATTGAAAACCTCTGGAATGTGATCAAAGAGGAAGATGGATGGCCACAAGCCATCAAACAAAGCCGAGATGCTTGAATTTTTGCACGAAGAGTGGCATAAAGTCACCCATCTATGTGAAAGACTGGTAGAGAGTATGCCAAGACACATGAAAGCTGTGATTGAAAATCAGGGTTATTACACAAAATATTGATTTCTGAACTCTTCCCAAGTTAAAACATTAGTATATTGTGTTGTTTAAAAATGAAAATGAACTTGTTTTCTTGTTGTCAAAAAACACGGCATCTTTTTTGTTATTTTGACTAGTTGCCATTTTCTGCAAATTAATGCTCTAAATGACAATAATTTTATTTGGAATTTGGGAGAAATGTTGTCAGTACTTAATAGAATAAAACAAAAATTTTCATTTTTCTCAAACGCATACCTATACATAGTAAATCCAGAGAAACTGATAATTTTGCAGTGGCCTCTTAATTTTGTCCAGAGCTGCATGTGTGTATGTCTCATCATCGGGAGACGCTTTGAGTTTTCATCACATCTGTACTGTTTGTAATGTATGACTACACAGAAAATAAAGTGATTTCTGGATAACAGCATACATTTTTTTCCTGGAAAGACATATATAAATAATCAGATGTTTATTGAGATTAATTTAAATGAGAAATTAATCTAAATTATAAACTAATAACTCATGAAATTTATTTTACATGAGGGAAGTACTGTGTGCCCGTTAATGCGTGGTTAACTTACATCAAAAACGTCTTTAAGAAAATGAGTATTTAAGTGCAGTAATTTATGTTTATTCATAAAAGCCTTTATTGTAAAAGATTGTGTTGATAAACAGTGGACAACATTTTCAATATGAAATGCGAGGCATGTCTCTTACTCCGGCTGCAGCACTGCATGCAATGCTTGTGTGCCTAGTAAACTGTAACCTGAAGACACCGGCTGCATCTGACAATGAGAAATTGCTGCCTTCGGAGGCGCTATAATGAGGTATGATGAAATAAAGTGCTTTTTCAACTGTAAAGATACCAGTTTCCTTATGAGTTTCATTCATCCAAAATGCTGTTGTTTAAAACATTTACCGATTAGGCAGCTGCCTATGTTTTCGGATGCAGCCAAAGTTCATATAAAACAGTTCTACCAAAAGTGCAGCTCCGGTCCTGGCATCCTCCATTGGTGGTGTTGATTTTGTTGCTATTGAATCACGCATGCTAACGACGTCAGAAGAATGGTCGATACTAGATGACGTCACTATGGGGGTTATTTTTGTGAAAACAAATCTAAAAAAGGAATGTCTCCTCTGGTGTCCCATTCCTCGTAACAGTTCTCATCTAGAAAGTTACTAAGGGGAAAAGTACCGGGACTGTAGGTGGGAAAAGGCCTTATGCTAATGTAAAAAGAGCCTGTTTCCCCTAATAGCTTTACCAGATTTCTAAGAACAAATAGCTATAAAGGATGGATGTTTTCACACATTGGCACCTTAACACTCCAGGATGCGATTGCACACCAGTTGCCTTCATTCAGATCTTTAGAGAACTAATGGTTTTAAAACACAAAGCTTAACTCTTGTGTTTGAAGGGGCATCTGAGCAATAACTCTGGACTGAATCGGACCTTCTAAGGCTGGGCTCTAGACTAACATTTGACAGTGGTGGAACGGGTGCCACAAAGAACCTCATTTGTTAGCTGTGGTGGTAGTCAAAATTAAAAAAGTAAAAAGTGAACTAGGGCTAAATTAATAATTTATTTTTTAATTAAATTATTCTGAATGTGAACTGAATTGGGACTCCTTTATTGGAACCTAGGTTATTGTTGATTCAAGTTCAGTCATCTCTGGGATATTTGAATGCCAAAAAAGAAATAAAAAAATGATGGATTGTTACATATATTTTATCTTAAATCAGAGAGAATTAGAAGAGAACAGATTTTACATAGAAGGAAAACTAGTGTTGTCCATAATTCACACAGGTCCAGGCTTTAAAGCCATTTGGCATTTCCCCTTATGAAAATCTACAACATTTTTAAAATAGTTTTAACTGGTTAACAAGACCATGGTAACCACAGGTAAAACAAAGCATGGATCATCCCTACCATGGTTAGATTTAACAAGCTTTCTATAAAACAGACTATGGCATTTTTGTAATGAAAAACCGTACTAAACACATGTAAAACTACAGTATAAATACATAAACATTTAGAAACTGCCATAGTTGAAACAAAAAACATATTATATTCCCTCACTACCATAATGTGGCCTATTATAAACGTAATAGAGATGTAGCATGTAGTAATTTGATATTTATTATGAATATATTTCTTCCTAAAATACTATACTACTAAATGTATGGTAATTCTTTAAGGGTGCTAAAATGTGAAAAGTCCTATTTATATCTGTTTTTAGAGGTTTGCATAAGATAATTCAGTGCTGAATTTAAATGGTTTCCGTGACTCACGCCATACTCGCTGCTTCTCGCAGCACTGTAATGATCAGTGGTGAGAGCTCGACACTTGATCCACAAGTAAACGCACCTTTTCTGCACTCGCATTGAGCGGTCACGTATTGGTCCTCACGGCATTGTAATGATTGACGCTCCGCAAGTGAATGCACCTGTTCTGTGCTCTCGCTGCTCTGTCCATTTGAGCCGTGCTGATAATTGGTCCGGGTAGCGGATATATCGCTGTTTTGTTCCACATTTGATGTGTTTGTCATTTGATATTGAAAGATTGAGAGTTGGCCAACACTGTAGTCGCACCAGTGCGACCTGAAACAAAACTTAGTTGCACTGCCAGAAAAAAACAGTTGCAAAATGCGACCATTTAGTCGCAGTCGGGAGCCCAGTAAGATATAAAATATGTCTTTATTATTCTGCCTTCCCCACCTAAAACTTTACTGGGCCAACTCATACAAAGCTAACTTAACTCTGTTTTATCCATAGTTTTCCTGACTAACCACTGGGTGGCATCATGATGATTCGAATTGCCACTGGACTGCCTTCTGGTTCCGGTCTACCAATATGAACAGCAGCCATTTTAATTAGGAGTAAAAATTAGCTGTTGTTATCAGCTGTCAAAACTTGAAGTTATGGGAACCACTCCTTAACCTTTGAAGAATGTGTTATTGACATTGTGACTCTCTAAAGTACCAGAACCATGGAGCCACATGCTTTTTAGACAATTTGTACAAATTGTATATGCTAAACATCACATTATCTACTAGTAAGAACATGTGTCATTGCAGATAAAAACACTGGAGACCGGAAAACTAAAAAACATTCCTTATGAATCGTTGAACATGTCCACGTTCAGGGAAAGGGTGTGTTTTATCTGCTTGGCTACTTTACTTCTTACTACATGGTGTGTGTCCAGTACTTTAAGTTTTATTCTATCCATGAATCTCAATCACGGTTCTTATCACAATGTCTAAATCTCCCTTAACGCTTTGCAATAACTAGACCACACAGGGAAAATTGGCTTGTTGTCTGAAAAACTGTGTTAACATCACCTCTGTACTGCAGTCTCAGAGAAAGGGAGAGAGAGAGAGAGTCTGAGGAATGTGTTTTGAAAGACACCCAGATGTAAAGACTGTAAGATGTCTATTTAGCCACCTTCATCCATCTCTTCTCCGTGAAGGAGCAAAACACGAACACATCCCCACCACTTCAAAGCCCAGTGGAGTGGCTCCCACCTGGGATAGTAATCTGCATCTCAGGCTCTTTCCCAAGGGGTTAAGAGGTAACCTGAGGGGCTCACAGCTGGAAAAATCATCCACAGAGATTCAGGAGGATTATGAGGTTGTGACCGTTTAATACGAGACATATTCAACCTTCCCCTCATATGACTTTACAAAGAGTGGTTACAAAGAGATATGAGATACACTCTGTATTTGTGTTTTTAGCTGAAAAGGATTCTTAAAAAACCTTTGCTTACTGTATGGCTTCCTTATATGCAGGGTTTCTGCAGATTTTATGAAGCTAAATTTAAGATTTTTTTTTAAGACCAACTAAAGAAAATGTAAGGACTCAATTGTATGTACATCAATATATTCTTATTCTCTATATTCTTCTACAACACTTCTGTGTCACTTACTGACAGATGAAGCAGCACATACCACCAACTATACTGTTGTCTGATCAATGAATATTTAGCTATCTAAATGTATACTTAGTGCTAATATTTAAGCCATGTGGTGCAGAAATTAGACCTAGTCCTCACTCTAAAATAACTTCAACAGGGTGACCAGTTTTATAAAGTCTCAAAACAGGACACACGTGTGTGTTTGTGAGTGATTTTTTATTTTCTTTTTTAAATGAGGGATCATAAAAATAGCATTTTATTTATGTAGTACTGTCCTGAAGAAGCTATTTGACATAACTATTTGACATAACAGATCCTCACATATGGGGCTTTTCCACTGCATGGTACAACTGGACTCAACTAGACTCTGCTCTGTTTTTTGGGGTTTTCCACTGTGGATAGTACCTGGAACCTGGAGGGAGAGTGCCCTGGACTGGCATTGATCCACGATAGAGGGTGGTACATTTTGTTATGTTAACTCTATACTCTGCTTGAAAGCTTATTTTATTTAGTTGACCAGCTACTGGAAGCTTGCTTCTAAAACAACCAGGCCAATTTAACTGTTACACTTGTGTAAAATCACCATGCAACAACTGCTTTATGCAGCACAATGAGCTAGTAGCTAACAGCTAGCGGTCGTGTTATTGTTTGGTTAGTTTGTGTCATGTTTAAGATGATGTCACGGCAGTAGAGGTGGCGCAACTATGACGATCAGCCTATAATCACACCCACGTTGAGGTGGCACTAAACTGCAATGGAAATGCAAGCTCAGAAAAAGTAAAGCGAGTAGAGTTGAGGCGAGACGAACCGTAACGTGCAGTGGAAAAGTGCCAATAGTAACAGAATTTTTACATTCCCTTGGATTTTAATATGGTGTGTTGATTTCTCGATGATCAATTATGGTTTGTGTAATAATAGTTCATGAGACCTTGCTTTGTCCTGAGCAGTGACAATGCCAACTTTTCTTAAGAATGTGCATGTGTCCCCAATTTTTGTTACAAAAGCTGACTGGTAATGCATTACTGCCAGTGTGTGAGTGTGCGTGTGCTACACACTTTTCATACTGTGGTGGTTATATACTAAGCCTGGAT
The DNA here is from genome assembly GCF_025860055.1 of Xyrauchen texanus. Taxonomy (NCBI): domain Eukaryota; kingdom Metazoa; phylum Chordata; class Actinopteri; order Cypriniformes; family Catostomidae; genus Xyrauchen; species Xyrauchen texanus. The sequence continues at coordinate 33,091,306 of NC_068277.1, read as the reverse complement.
TTATGCTAAAGCATACTGAGCCAATGACCAGCATTCAGCAAATCTCCCTGGCTGATTGTCTTTATGTTAGAGCAAATAAGTGTGTGAATGGTGTATGTACGCACCTGCCCTTGCCGCATGTTTCCAGAGCAGGACTCCCGCTGCGCTCTCTATCAGGCGAAGACCATCCGTGCATGGGCGGAAGTCGTGGGCTATACAGCCGATCAACCACCTCTGTGCTGCTCACCTCTAGACCCTTAATAAAAACCCCTGTGTTCCCTCTCCGCGCAGGCTCACTCAAAGTTCGCTGACAGGTCCCGTACCATGACACACACTCGCTGCCGGCCGTATCAAAGCTCTGGGTCTTCCGCAGAACCCTGTGGTTTGATTCGACAGAGGAGAGGCTTGGGCTGATGGAGCATGTGGAGCCACTTGCCTGCGCCTCAAGACGTGGCAGCTGATTAGACTCATCTGTAGAAATACTACGTGCTAGCCTGTGGGATCTTATGGGGGTACTATGTGGAATTCTGTGCTCAATGTTATAAGGACTTCCTGTCGGGGTATGGATGGAGTCATTGGTGTCCAGGCGAATACCAGAAGGGCTTCCGGGTGTTGAAGACATGTTAGACTGTGAGGAAAGTCTATCCCAGCCCCAGCCTCCACTAAAAGCTTTCCGGCAGGAGAAAGAGAGGCTACTGCTACGCTCCTGAGGTTTGCTGTTACCATCTGACTTCCGCCGAGAACAGTCTGATTTGGAGTCGCTCTCATGGCGGGTTCGCAAGGCCGTCTCCAGCTTCTTCTCAAACATTTGCTTGGTCTCCTGACACTTGGACCAGGCGAACTTCCACTGCTTGAGGCCCTGGTCGGTCTTCAGTTCACTGGCGAGGTCCTTCATCTCCTGGAAGTGTGCATCAGGGATTGGTGGATGCTGACTGCGATAAGCCTCCAAACAAGTGATCACACTCTGGCACTTCTCAGATATGCTGCACTCCTCCATACTAACACATGCCAAATGACGCATGCCCTCTAGTGCCCATTCATAGGCCTGACAGAGAGAGAAAGAGAAAGAATTGTGTCAGCCAATGAGAAGTAATGGGAGAGGAGTGTGAGAAAAACATAAAAAAAAAAGACACTTTCTGTGTGGTACAACTGCAGCTTTATGCAATAAGACAGAAACAGGGAAATATATAGAGAATGAAGGCAATTTATCACAATAAGAAGTTTTACACACCTTTTAAAAAGATAAGAACATAAGAGACATTTTATGGAAAACAACTATGAGTGGCATGTGAATTAGAGGGAAATTAGCAGAGAGATGGAATGAGGGAAGGATAGAGTAAGTGAGAAACTACCCAGCACCTCTTTCAAGTGAAATAAAGAGGTTTTTAGGCAGGAGCTAGGAGGTCTAAAGCCCAAAGCATGCTTTGGTCAGACACTAACACCAAGCGTCCGTGTACAGGACACATTGTGCAAAACTCGGCAGAGTGCACAAGCACTGATCGCCCGCGGCCCGATTGTCCTAAACAGCGCGTCTTTGAGCACTTAGAATGCACATGGAGTTATTTGCACTAATTAGTGCGTCCACAAGGTGGCAACACCATATTGAGCCGTTGTTATCAGGAAGCACTACTAGATGTAATTGCAGCTAAACATCAGGAGATGAAGTCAAAAAAACCAACAGTAGATATTCAATTCAATTCAATAGAACGTGTGTGAGGAGGGCTGCATTTATATTCCTTCAGACTCAAGTTATACAAAGGCATAATTATGGGTATAAAATCCTACAGATAAAGCCTGGTGTCTCATAACAGTCATAGCGCACTTGCGCCAACTGTCCATGTATGCGTGCACAGTTATATGGAGTATATTTTGACAGGCTTGCATTTGACTGTACGCAGACGCGGAACGTTTGCTTACAATTGTAAGTATACCCAGGGCTTTAGGCTTTAACATGCATCTCAGCAGCAGGAGGTCCTGTTTCAGCTTTGTGTGAAAGCACCCTGCCATAAAGCTACATAGGACAGCCTTACTAACTTTATCTCGCACTCCATGATGCTGTCGTATCAATTGGCCTGTCTGTTTTTATACTTTTTTCCATTAGCATCCTAATGGGCAGGTTGCCATAGAGAATACTCCTGAGGATGTGAGTGTTTATCGTTCTGGTAAACGAGTGGTTACATTTTAGAGGGGATCAAGACAGATCAAACACAACCCCCTTCCACCCATACAAACACACATACACACACTAATGCTGTATGCAATCACAGGCTTGTGTTTAGACATTCCGGAGAAAAGATCAAAACTTCTCTTCTCTCCTTTTCTGTCCATACAAAACCTCCTTTTTCCCCCTCCGCACATTTTTTATTATTTTGTTTTGCTGCTATGTGACATGGTGACATCTCTTACCTCTTTCTCATACATACTCTCACTCTTTCCCTCTCTTTCTCTGTTTCTCTCTATATTTTAAGTTAGGGTGACACAGAGGCCACATGCCTGTGTAGGAGCCTTCAGCACCCAGATATTAAAGTCTATCTCAGGAGTCAGAGGTCAGTGGACCACACCGAAAAGACACACTATTTAGAAGCGAGTAGTAAATTCACAGAGATAGAGACACACACACACACACACACATATTCACACACACACACACACAGGCAACATAATTGATGACCAAATGGAAAAAATGCATTTTAAGTCTTAATAAAAAAAAATATATACCATCAAGCTTGATTTGACTTTATTTAATAGACAAGCGAGAATGTTTAGATGTTAAATACAACTTAAGTGTCATGAAGCAACCCTAGTGCAACACCAATTGTTCACACTTCACACTTAAAAATAATAATAATAAAAAAGGTCATGAAAGTGTTATGAATATGTAAAATGGTGGGTGAGACAAAGATGAAGATAGTAGTCCAGTGATTGGATGGAAGTTGGATGGTTACTTCTCAAGAATAATGTGGATAAATGGTGCATTAGTATACTCTACTTCAAATCACAACTCAAGACTTTACACACATACGTCATATTTTATGATGTTGCTTTAAGTTTTTTAAAAAATTTTTTTACTCTTAACTACAAGCAATGAGTGCTTTAATTGTTTTCAATGATGTGCAACCTGTACATATCCGTTAACATCTCAAAAAAAAATATTTTAAGCTAAAAAAATAACCATTTCAAGGCTTTTTCTATATATATATATATATATTTTAGAATTCATGTAAATGTTAAGAAAAATATGTAGATTCACATTTATGCTTCTAAATCCTCCAGTTCACTTGTCCACCAGACTTACATATTAGTTAACATGCATTTTCATGCAGTGACAGTAGTTTGACATGCTATACTACAACTAATTCAAATTGTATTTGTTATTCCTGTATACTTATTATGCATGCTGTTCTAAGATCTCATAATAACTAAGAGGCTACATGGGATATTTGGTACACACCACAGGGCCACTTAAGTGAAATTATTAAAAATTGTAAAAACATTATTAAAAAAGGTTGGAAAAATATGCACAGCACCTTACATGCATTAAAAAAAGTTTTATCTAAAATTATGATGTAAAAAAAAAACAATGGTCATGCTATTTGCCAATTACCCAAGTGTGTTTGTTGCATTGTGTTTGCTTTTACAAACTAGAAGATTCAATATTATATTCTGTAGTAAATGTGGTAATATTGCACATTGTATTTAACCTGTAATATATTGATAATTAAGCTGTTTTTTATTGAATCACAGTCCTCAAGTGAGTCCAGAAAATGTATTGTACCTAATATACTTAATGAGTCCTTTCAAATGTCTATTACCACCGTATTCTGCTAAACTCCTAATGTGTAAAACAGACACAGGAAACACAAATAGAACTGGGTTCCTGCAGTAAAACACCACCAACAGTTTATGGTGATTAAGTCACAAACCAGCTCTCAAAACTAACCCCCTGTGGGCTGGACAAAAAAACATGCTGTGTTTTTGCCTTAGTGAAATCAAGCAATGCTTTGATCAATAGCCCAAGGTAGTCCCTCTCTCTATCTGGTGAGGTCCATAATACTGTGGGCAAAGTATGGCATCATTGTTTGGTTGGTTAGATGTGCTCAAAACAGAATGGTGGGGAGACAGATCTAGCCCTGTACTGAGCTTTTGTACACTCTGATAAATTCATATTTGATCAGTTTAAGTGGATCACAAGGAGCGTTTTAAACTTGAAAGAACCATTTTCATTATTTCCTCTTAAAGAAAACCACAAAAAGGGGCCCTTGCTGTGATAAAAATGTTAGCACTGTAGAGTATAGTTGAATCACCTCTCTTCCTGAAAAGAAAGAATGAGTACAGAAAGAGGCTGAAAATTAAGAAGGAAAAATGAGGAGAACATAAGGAGAAAAGAGAGACAGCTGTGGACCCTCCTGAACCAGAAAGCAAGATTTGAATGAGTGGATCTGGCGAAAGAGAGAGAAACAAATAAAGAGGGGAAAGAGCTAATTAGAGGGGGAAAGACTGATTTGCTAGACGGCAGGAAATGAGAAAGAGAGAGAGAGAGCGGGAAGACCCTTTTTAATGAAGACATCCTGCAGAGTGTAGGAAGACCAACCACAGACAGCTATCACAGGAAAAAAACAAGTTCTTGAATCATGTACGATAGTTGCAAAAATGTTTACTGCACCCTCTGCTGTTGCTATAATAGTCTAAAATGTGATTATATATATATATATATTATACACACATATACACACATACATAATGTACGTGTGTATATGTATATATAAATGTACGTGTGTATATGTATATATGTGTACGTGTGTATATGTGTGTATATGTGTATATATGTGTATAGATATATATGGAGGCTCATGCTACACTCCACGATCCACACACAACTTACCATGTGCCCCCATTGAGAGCGAGAACCACTAATCACGACCTCGAGGAGGTTACCCCATATGACTCCAACCTCCCTTGCAACCGGGCCAATTTTTCTGCTTTGGAGACATGGCTTGGGTCACTCAGAACACCCTGGATGAGTATTGACGCCAACTACCACACCTGGAGTCCAGGGTGTGCTGAGTGACCCAAGCCATGTCTCCAAAGCAACAAAATTGGCCCGGTTGCAAGGGAGGTTGGAGTCACATGGGGTAACCTCCTCGAGGTCGTGATTAGTGGTTCTCGCTCTCAATGGGGGCACATGGTAAGTTGTGTGTGGATCGTGGAGTGTAGCATGAGCCTCCACATGCTGAGTCTCTGTGGTGTCATGCACAGCGAGCCACTTTATAAGATGCGCAGATGGTAGTGGGAATTGGGCATGCCAAATGGAAGAAAAGGGGATAAAAAAAAATAAAAAAAAAGCTTTTACAAGCTTGGTGGATTCAGGAAATTAAAAGCAAAGGAGATAACTTTATTATTAAATGAGGAAGCTCTTTTGTCTGCGAACAGCATTTTCAAGATGAGGACTTACAAGCAGTCGCTCACAGGTAGAATTGTGAAACGCTTTGAAATCTGAGCTGTACCGTCAAAGTTTCAATGGAATGATTAAACATCAAACCAACACGAGTGTGTGTGTTGGCAGGTTTAGAAGTTGGATGGAGCGGGACATAGGTCTCTCCACTCCTTCATATCCTGCATCGCCACAAATCAGGTATTAGTTTCACAATTAGACTCACATTTTTTTAAACTGTTTAACTTTTTGCCTTTTTGCAATTAATGCCAACAGATACCTTGTTCCTTTAATAAATAAATCTGTACCGATTGTAGCTAAAGTTTTTGTTTCTATTCATCAAGGCTAACTATACATCCCTTCTTTCCTACTTGCCATTTCTTCACTTGTTGGTCAGATAATAGCACTATACAACTGGTTACAATTTAAAAATCAAAACAACCAGTTTAAAGTATATAAACTTAATAGTTTTTACCAAACTTTAAATAATAAAGTGGTATTTAGCAATACTCTTTCTCCCACTTTTTCAATCTTTCCCCACATTATGGCAACGGCGCTTGACGTGAAATCATCGGAATACCATGTATAGTCAAGCATGATAAACAGAGAGTGAGCGAAAGAGAGAGACAGCACCTGTACGATAACTAGTCCTTAATTTTGACTGATTCAATCTAATTGTGGTTTTAAATGTAAAATAATGGCACATCAAATCCAGCACCTACAACCCAGTGGTCAATTAATGCTGTTGTATGATTGATGAGGAAAGTTGCAGCAGTGTGTGATTCAGCTCTGTTTGGTCTTTTGTTGTGGTGACAACTGCAAGTATGCGTGTCTACTGTGGAGGAAATTGTCTGTTTCTTACAAAGCTCCATGAATGTCAAAGACAATGAAATCGGGCTCAAGAAAGAAGAGTTTAGCAATGGCATGCACAACCCTTGACAGATGTGTTTGCGGTCCCCTCCTTTATTATTATAAAGATTGTGCTGACAGATGAACATGTTGCATATGTAGAATAGGAGAAAGCAGACATACGGCAGCTGCTCCACAGGGACAGAGACCATTAACTCTTGATACCAGCTGCCCTTAAAAGCCAGCTTAAACCAGCATGAAATTCCATGGTGGTCCAAGCTGGCTAATACTAGTTAGTGCTGGTCTTGCTGGTGGAACATATACCCATTAGGGCTGTAACGATAAGCGAACCGCAACCAAAATCGCGATACTAACATCCACGATCCTGTGTCATGTTTCCTGAAGACCGAACCGCGACACATAGACCTCTCCAACCCCAGAAGACTGCCAACAGTTACAGATGCTGCCCCTTGAGCTCTTTACACACACTACAATAAAATTCCACTACAACAAAATTCATTTTCTCATTTCACAGTAAACATTACATGTAAATCATGAAATTATTATGGAGGTGGCAGTGAGTAGCTGGGTTGTCTCCTTATATTAAGGGTTTTGCACACATTGAATATTGCTTCGCAAGCAGGACTGCATGCTCCGTGTCAGTCGCTTGCTTTGTCATGTGAGAAAAGTCGTGGCTTTCTTTCACCGCAATGCCACAGCAACAGCTGCTGCTCAAAAGATGCTTGAGATCGCATCACATAATCTTATCATGGATGTTGTTACATGCTCAATGGAAATGCTGGAACGCTATCTTGAGCATCAAGCGGCTATAACGTCAGCCCTCGTGAGCACAGAGGTGCGCAAAAATGCCAGTCATCTCGATACTCTGGATAGCGCCGACATCAGTGATGCCGAAGAGATAGTAAACCTTAAACCGCTAAAAAAAAAAATAATAAATCACCACTGTCCTGTCTAATGAAAAGAGCGCCACCCTGTCACTCATTGTGCCCTTGAAATCCACGATCGAATAGAGCATGATGAGAAATACTCTACAACTATAGCTAACATGAAGACAGCCATCCTGCAAAACCTCTCAAGCAGATTCACAGAGGAACAGAATTATCTGCTAGGGAGTACTGCCTTGGACCCCAGATTTTGATCGTTGCCCCACTTACTCCCTGAACAACACGAAGAGGTTTTCCTCCGGTTGGAGAACAAATCGAACCAGTTACAGCAGGTATGTATGCATTAATAATTGTGTGAGAACCTGTGTATTTGCATTTGTCACTCCATTTGCATGTTGGTGTACTGTAACTGTAAGTAACCTAAACAAACCCACAAGCTGTTTGTATTGAGTTGAACTTGAACGGAACAATATTTGTTTTAATATTTTGTTTTTTATTTTTGCACTTTTACTGCTTTAAGAATTTCTCTTAGGTTTCAGCTTTTAATCTTAATTCTAATTTCATGTTAAAATTCAGTTTTATTGTTCAGTGACACCTAGTCAATTGTTAATTTACATACAGAAGGTTAAAATACAACAAAGTTAGTTATTGAAAATTGTTAATGCTTTGGAAATAAATCTGTTATTTGAATTTGTTTCATTTTTTAAATTTTGTTCAAAATATTGTGATGTGTATCATATCGTGAACCCAGTACCGTGATACGTATCGAATCGTGAGCAGAGTATATCGTTACACCCATATCCATGCTGTTCAGCCTTATAAAATAGCTGGCAAAGCTAATTGACCAGCATTGTCTTTCTTTAGGTCATAACATAACGTGGTGACAAGCTATGAAACAGTCTCATCCCACTAAAGGCCTGTCTGAAGGCATTGGGCCTTTGTGAGCTCTACATTTCCTATTTCCTCTCTGGTTTAACTCCAATTCAGATGCAGGTAAAAATACCCTTAATGATGCTGACACTCTTGAACTGCTGCATAAGCTTTAATACTTCATAAGGCACAAGATAACGTATATATAGAACAGATGTCAAACAAATTGTTGAGACAGGTCTGTTTCTGATAAAGTGAGGGTATGGCTGGCTTTCTTGGGGGTCACGACTGTTTGGAAAGCGGAGAGAACTATGGGGCTCTTACATGTTTTTGCTCTGGCCGGGTTGACAGCGCGTTCACGTGAGAGCTGTAAAGTCGTCATGTCTGCCCGTTAGTCCAATTTTATGAGTCAAGCAGGAGATAGTGTTTATAGCCTTGGTGTTTTGAAGACAAGAAGAGTGAGTCTGTGCTTCCATAGACACAGAAATGTAAAATGTTTATAATTTAGAACTACCAGAGACTAGTTTCTAAACGTTAGTTGCATACAGAAATCAGTGGAGTGATACAAATTTTCAACTTGCATTGTAAATTAAATGTATAAATTTCAGGTTACCAGCTTGTTAACAGACAAGGATGAAGCCATTTAGGAAGAATGATGCCTTTCAAAAGTACTTTTGAAGTTAATTGAAGGCAGCCTAGCAGTAGACTACCACTTTATTGTAGTGTGTGTGCACAAAAATCACAGGAGTGTGTTGTTTGTGTATGTGTGTGCTCTGTCTGAGTAAGTATAATTTGGTTGAACTGCACCCAGGAGGGGGATGAGAAAATGGAGTCTGCAATGCAAGCCAATCAGGCTGCATTAGAACTATCAGAGTGGCATTAATCAGAAACAATCACCATACTGATCAGTGTGAGTGGTTACTTAAACTTGTTTTTCTCTAACTCACACACACACATGCACGCACTCACGCGCACGCACGCACGCACGAAAAGGACTGGGCCTTATCAGGTCACGCATGTGCCCCAAGGAAATACACATTATACAACAAAGGAAGAAATCAGACCAGTCTTTTTGCTGACTTTGTTTATACTTTCACTTGGGATAAAGAGTGTGTAGGGTCAAAAATGATGGTGAAATTTTACTTGGCTAGAATTCAAGGGTTTTATTTTAGATGCACCCAACATTTCAAAACTAAAATAAGTTAACAAAATAAAACCAAAACGTTTATTATTGTTTTTTTTATGACCAAGTAGTAAAAATACCAGTCCTTGACTCTTATGATGCATTAAAGGTGCCGCAAGCGATTTTGTTTTCATGGAAAGGAACGCAAAAAATTTTCCTACTCCCTGAAAGATATTATGAGATATCTCACCTGTCTCTTTGACCGCTCTAGGCTCTGTTAACAGCAAATAAAAATGTGTCCGCGGACAATGACGCTTTCGAACTGTCAATCATTTTGAGGCTTCCTGCAATTTTTAAGCCATGTTGTTCATAACAGTTGTCAGTTGAAGGCACTATTTTGCTGTTTAGTTTCTGCACATGTCTGTCTCAAAAAAGCTCATTTGTTATCTTTGGAGTGCTGGGTTTTGGAAAGAGGAGGCGTGGCTAATTTAAAGGCTTAGTGTCGTGGAATAGATTGGCTGAAATTGCTTACAGCACCTTTAAAGCATTTTTTACAACCAGCACATGCTATCCAGGTGGCTAATGAGCACAAGGTGCAAATTCACCCGTGATTAGTCAATACTGCATTAACAAGCTGTGAACAGAAAACTGCCAGCCCCTTTACTCTGCTACTTTTGTATCCACAGGTGCTCACCCCAGGTTCTGCCACAACAGAGCAGGATGCAAGGACCCAGAGACAGGAGGCCACAGTCAAAGCATCACAAAAGACAGCATCACTTAACACCTAATTAACGGAGCATGGGGCCTCTTTTGCCCCCCCCCCGAATTATGTCTCCTGTTGTCTGTTGGGGGTGTAGTGGGGTGTATAGAGGGAGTTGAGGTCTCATGTTTTTGGGGGGAACCATCCAGAGATGGTGGTCTGTTGTGGGGGGGGGCAAATGCCTCGGGTCCAGTCAAGCATCATGATGAGAGAATATCATATTAGTAAATATTAGTAGAGACCAGGGGTGATTCTAGGGTTTTTTTCTTGTACAGACATTTGGCGCATGCGCACTATGACTGCTATGAAATACTAGGACTATTTCTTTCTAGGAGTTGAGACCCATTAATATGTCTTCATAGTCTTGGAGACTCTCCTGACCTCCTCAAACATGAACTCTTAACATGTACATCCACTGTTGTTGTTTCCACCTTTGTCTCCTATTGTTCATCATCTTTTATATCATTTTGCACTTCTTTGTGAAAGCAACAGCCAGACAGTGAGTGTTGCCACCTTGTGGACTCACTAATTTGTGCAAATAATTCCTGCCGTATGCGCATACTGCATGTTCAGAGTATGCATGGTTAGAAAAACTGTGCTGCACGTGTTCATTGCTTGAGCACTCTGCCGATGACGAATTTCACGTCACTCACCCTGTACGCATGCGCCAAAACCGAAGTATACTTTGGGCTTTAGGGGAGCTGAGCTCCTCATAAGACAGCATGAAATATTTGTCTGGAGAAATGCATTTTTTTTTTTTCACTTTTAGTGTCATAAGTTGGGGAATTCAAATCTTGCTTAACTAACCTTTTATTTTGAAACCAATAAGAAGTTTTTGCTAGTGGATATATATCATATAATGGGGTGCATCTGGATGCATTTTAATCTGTGATTTCACTAGAACTGAATGTGAAGGAGCAATTATAAAGCAAAGTGCGCATCTGAGGAAATGTCAACCCCTGCTGCTCTAGAAAACAGTCCCAATGTATACAAATGCCTAGGTATGCCAGGATATACGTAATATAGTTACCTTTTAATTTTTTTTTACTTTTTGTAAAATAACATGTGAAATATGAGTTAGTTTTGTATGAGTGTACATTTCTAGGATGTAGAGCTAGAAATGCGCGCACACTTTCATTGGAATTGGCATATGCTAGAGGTAAGTGTCTGGATAATGAGTTTTCCATCCAGGGGTCCAACATTAACAAAGCAGCCACCTAGTACATTCTTTCCAAACAGGACTCACTCCAAAACCTGCATTGTGTTTTCAATCAAGAAGCCCCCCAAAACATGTGACTTTCTCTTTCATTTTGACTTTCCCTGACAATCTTGTATCAATTTTAAACAGGTCATGTCTTTACAGGACTTAATGAATACAGACCAGTCACTCTCACATGGTCATGAAGTCGTTTGAGAGACTGGTTTTGGCCTACCTGAAGGACATCACTGGTCCCCTGCTAGACCCCTTCAATTTGATTATGGAGCAAACAGGTCCGTGGATGATGCTGTCAACATGGGATTGCATTATATCCTGCAACACCTCGACAGCCCTGGGACTTATGCAAGGATCCCATTTGTGGACTTCAGTTCAGCCTTCAGTACCATCATGCCTGATCTTCTCTCAACCAAACTGACCCAGTCAGTCGGTGAATCACCAGCTTTCTGACAGATAGGGAGCAGCTAGTGAGACTGGGGAAACTTACATCCGGAAACCTCACTATTAGAACTGGTGCTCCTCAGGGATGCTTTCTTTCTGTATACGAATGGCTGCACTACAAAGGACCCCTCTGTCAAGTTCCTGAAGTTTGCAGACGACACCACGGTCATCAACCTTATCTGCAATGGTGCTCAGTCTGCTTACAGAAGGGAGGTTGAATCCCCCCCGCACTCCCCAGAGTAATCATTCAGGTTCCTGGGCACTACCATCTATGGACCTGAAGTGGGACACTCACTCCATTGTGAAGAAGGCTCAGCAGAGGTTGTACTTCCTTCACAGGCTGAAGAAGCTTAAGTTGCTTCTACATAGATCTACTCTGCAGTCATTGAGTCTGTCCTGTGTACATCTATAACTGTCTAGTTTGATTCAGCCACCAAATCAGACAGAAGGAAACTACAACAGACAGTCAGGACTGCTGAAAGAATTATTGGTGCCCCCCTGCCACCCTGCAATACCTGTATATCTCCAGAGCAGGGAAATGTGCAGGTAGAATCACTCTGGACCCCACACACCCTTTTTACTGTTGCCCTTTGGCCGGTGCTACGGAGCACTCAGCACCAGGACATCCAGGCACAAGAACAATTTTTACCCAAAATGCCATTTACCACATGAACAATTAAACTGCCTTCAGGACTACCCATAGTGCAATAATGCAAAACAAATATCTCATGCACAAATGTAAATTCACTAATATTTGTACACACCCCTACCTTGCACATATATTACCACATGCACCATTCTATGTTATATGTCTTTATATGTCATATATTTTTTTTAATGCTTTTTTTATACTCTTAACTTGCTTTATATTCTGTGTCTCACTGTAATGGTCCGTGTGCACTTGTTTCTCCTATAACAAAAAAAGAAAAAAAAAATCCTTGTGTGCGTGAGCACTCTTGGCAATAAAGCTCATTCTGATTCTGAATAGTCAACATACGTCTTTAAATAAAATTTGCAATTTAGAAACATACAGTATATACAATACAGATCAGCAGTCTTAGGAACAGACTCCTGAGGCAAAACCGTTGTTAAGTAATCCACATCCATAACGATCTGCCTAACAAATTGTGGAGTTACTTTGAGATAATTGATGGCATAAACCCCCTGATGAGGCCATTTGCCCAGGGCAACAAAATCTAATCTGAGCTGTGTGAGAAATGTTGGTCAATACCATATGCAGAGAGGAAACTCTATTAAACACACCCACAACAACACAGACTGAGCATTCCTCAGCAACACACTTTATCAGTCCTGGCTTTAATGAAAAGTGGATTGAAGAAATTGAGTACAAAGAGAGAGTGCGAGCAAGAGAGAAAATAAGGGTGGAGAATGAGTGAAGAGTTAGAAACTCTCATAGACACCTAAGAACTTCACTCAAATGTGCTTCCACCATCATTTCAGTTGGCCTCTTAGTGAAGTACAATCACACATGTACACCAACATATGCTCATTAGAAACAGCACATGGAAAGAACTATTACAAGTAAAATAGTTCCCTGGAAACAACATTATTATAAAGATTCAAAAGCAAAATGAAAATTCTAGTGCATGCAAAACATGAGCAGCACTACTAAAAGTACCATGGGTTATGTTCCTGAATGCTCCTCTGAACTCCTACCTCTCCGTGGCTATACCCATTTTCCTGCTCGGCCAAAACGCTGGAGGTCCCATGACCAGTGCACGGAGTGGCGGCGGTCATCCTTTTCTCTCTCTCAGAATGACAAAGTAACATAGAGAGAGAGAGAGAGCGCAACTGGCGCCCATTCTCCTCCTCTCCCCACCTCCCTATTCACAGACAAATGCAAGAATAAATACCAGATGGGTCTGCCCCAGCAACTTCACAAGAGGGGGCGGAGGGGTAGAAGGCAGAGAGGGAAGGGGGGGATGGGACAGGAGGGTATCTGTCAACAATACTACAAAGCCCCTCGCTAGAAAGGGCAAAGGAAAGAAGAGAGCGGACAGGCTAAAACTTGGCACGCTGGTGCTAACTGGACCTTGTGAACCAGTATGCAGATGGACTAAAAATTCCGGCACAGTGATGGCCTGGGGAAAACTCAGGACAACTGACCAGACGTACTCATGAATCACAAATTCACACACATACATTATGACCTGACTGCAGGAAATCATGCATTATACTATTATCATGTGAGGGCTGGTGAATACTTCTGCCAGTTAATTCAAATGGAACACATTTACATTGAAGGGTCAATCTGTGTGTTAACCGATTTGCCATTTTGCCATTCAGCTAGAGAGATTGGAGGAAAGAAAACAGCAGAAGGCGTGTGGGGAAAGAGTTTATTCCTCAGCAGATGGAGATATCAATAACCTGATCAGTACCCAGCAGCTCTCAATATGTTGCACATACGTGCTAATTCTAATACATTGAGAACTGCTGCTTATGTCAATGATCATTTGATAAATGATATTCTCTTTGTGAATAAAACGGAGACTGCTGAGACTGAGACAGAGATATAAGAGATAGAGCAGCAGTCACCAAATAGCGGATGGCGGTCCAGGTCCGGACCTTAGCTTGGTTCCATCCGGACCGCGAGATATCTTGACATTTGCTGCCCTATCTCAGCGTTTCTATACTTAAAGTGATCAGCGCGACAAAACAAAGGAGCTGTGTACAGCACACAGGCACACTTTTTTTCTTATTTTACAAAGTATTAATAATGCCAAATTGGAAATTTACAATTAGGCCTAGTTTGTTATAAAAAAAAAAAAAATTGCATTCCCTTATGTCACTTCATAGCTATATTGACTACTAACATGTAAGTTATTATCCGGACCTTTGCTAGGAAGGAAATCTTGAGACCGGACCTCTTTAATTGAATACCCCTGAGTTAGAGTTTTAAGATATCAATTATAAATCCTTCAAACAACTCTTAAATCTCATTTCACATTGTCAGAAAAAGACCCAGTGGTGTTTCTGGGGGAGGGAAGTCACACAACAGTTCAAGAAAATTTATATTTGAGCTACACGCCTTCAAAAACCAATCATTGCTCTGATCTCCTTATGCAATAATAGTCTGCACAACAGATTATTCTTAATTTCAAAGAATATCTTGCTTAATATTTTTATACTGTTCGTATTTAATTTTTATTTTACATTTTGATATCATTTTTACCATATACCATTTTACCATAGAATAAAACTGCAACCCACAATCCCCTGCAGTAAATTATAATAATTAAACATCGTTGTTTAGCAACTATTAACAGTATTTATAGTCACTGTGGGAGAGGCAGAAATGCGTTCATCATTTCAGAGATTAGCTACTGAGCAGAGTGTTAATTCAGGTCTTGAGTGAAAGTCTGAGCTGGTCTTATTATCATTATAATGACAGACAACATGGAGGCGCCATTTCCTCTGCCCAACAATGTGGGACTGTATGTGTTTTGGACTGAAACATGTAGCAAAAATGAGGAAGGTTTCCTCAAAAAAAATTATAGAGATTAGTGAATTCTTAAGTCTCCATTTTCAAACACTGATTAGGATCTGAATGAAACATTTCAACAGATAGCCGTGGAAAATATGCTAGTGACCTATTTCTTGACTAAATCAATCAACAAGCCACACACATTGTGTTAGCAACAAAGAACGTAATCCTTAAAAGCGATAGTTTACCCAAAATTTTATAATTATGCCATGATGTTCTTTCTTTCATGGAACACAAAAACAGAATGTTAAGGACTGAGACCTTAAGCCCCTAACATTTTGTCAAACATATAGTTTGTGTTTCATAGAAGACATGATAAATAAACAGCAAAGACTAATTTTATGATACTTTTGGGTCCTTTTTTAGCTTTATAGTAAGGCACTATCAACTACTATTGTATTAAAAATATACATTGTGACATTAAAACAACACGTTTTGAGTAAAAGTCAAATGGGTTTGAAATTACATAAAGGTGATAAACTATCACTTTAATAATTTTCTTCTCTCTCTCAATTTCAAATTAAAGTACTTTATTAGCATGATTGTGTTTACATACAATATTGCCAAAGCATTAATACAAAAAATAGATAATGACAAGACAAATAATAATAAAACAGTAACAAATAACAATAAAAATATAATTAAAATAATGTGCCAGGTAATGAATAATATAAAAACTATAATAACAATATACACTATACAATATAAATAAGCATTTACCAAGACATTATGAAAAAACAAAAAAACAATACTGTGACTAAAGTACATTAAGGCGGTAATTGGTTTCGGAGGGTGTGCACTTGCTTGGGTGTTGCATTATTGCCCTCCCCCAGAAAAACCTGCATTTGATCTGTTTCTGCTGAACTGGAAAACTGTGGCATGAGGTTTGAGAGTTTGTGGAAGTATTTCCCTCTCACCTCTGTAAAATTCACAGCGAAGGAGAAAGTGTCTCTCTGTCTCAACCTCACCAGTTTCACAGTGAGCACAGACTAGTTCTTCCTTTGGAAGCCATGTTTGTCTGTGTCTGCCTTATTCTCTCTCTCCCAGCCTTTCTCTCTTTTAGTGGACATCTACTTTGGCTTCATCTTTCCATCAAACAAGAGGAGAAATGATCTCAGTGATTTCTCACTCTCTGCTCTTGTAAACACCCAGACCATCTGGAGCAGAAAGGAGTCAGTCTCACACACACACTGGGCCGTACTGTCTGCGGTGCCCCAGGCTGTATCACAGGACATGATCACAGCTCTGCTGTCACTTTCTGCACTGCTAGCTACTGTGATTGCCTCCAGGGCTCTTATCCAGACAATACATTGTCAATATTATGTTTGTCACCCAATGTGTGTCAGTGAGCTCAAACAGGACTCAGTAAGGTAAGAGTAAATTTATACATTCATCATATACACACAACAAGTCACTTTAGGTGTTTATTTAGATGTGGAACCTTGTAGGTCACAAAGAAGTGAAAACTCTTTTAATTCTATCTTTTGCCACTTTAGTTATTTAAAACGATTGTATAGATAAGGGACAGTAAATCATAGCAAGAGAGAAAGGGGATGGGACCAAGGCATTAAACGCACGTCTCCCACATGAGCACCACATCTTGACATGTCTGAATCATGTCAAGATGTACCACATCACTGTACCACATCTACAACTACAAGACACTTCTGAGACTATATGATGTAGTGCCAGTCTCTGTATGCAGAATTTAAGTCAGAAGTTTACATACATTTAGGTTGAAGTAATTAAAAAAAAAAAATCTTAACCACTCCATAGATTTCATATTAGCAAACTATAATTTTTGGCAAGTCATTTATTTGGCCTGGGGAAAACTCAGGACAACTGACCAGACGTACTCATGAATCACAAATTCACACACACATACATACATTATGACCTGACTGCAGGAAATCATGCATTATACTATTATCATGTGAGGGCTGGTGAATACTTCTGCCAGTTAATTCAAATGGAACACATTTACATTGAAGGGTCAATCTGTGTGTTAACCGATTTTGAGACTATGATTTTGAGACTACATTATGTCGTTTATGACATCTACTTTGTGCATGACAAGTCATTTTTTCAATAATTGTTTAAAGACAGATTGTTTCACTTTTAATTGACAATATCACCACTGTGCATTTAAGCAGCTTGGAAAATTCCAGAAAATTACATCAAGCCTTTAGGCAATTAGCCAATTGGAGTAAATTGGAGGTGTACCTGTGGAAGTATTTCAAGGCGTACCTTCAAACTCAGGGCCTCTTTGCTTGACATCATGGGAAAATCAAAAGAAATCAACTAAGACCTCAAAAGAAATATTGTGGAAATTCAGAAGTCTGATTCATACTTAGGAGCAATTTCCAATGCCTGAAGGTACCACGTTCATCTGTACAAACAATAGTGTGCAAGTATAAATAACATGGGACCACACATCAGACATGAAGTTAAAGCTTGGTCGCAAATGGGTCTTCCAAATGGACAGTGACCCCAAGCATACTTCCAAATTTGTGGCAAAATGGCTCAAGGACAAAAAGTCAAGGTATTGGACAAAGCCCTGACCTCAATCTGATAGAGAATTTGTGGGCAGAACTGAAAAAGCATGTGTGAGCAAGGAGGCCTACAAACCTGACTCATTTACACCAGTTCTGTCTGGAGGAATGGGCCAAAATTCCAGCAAACTATTGTGAGAAGCTTGTTGAAAGCTACAGTAAGTAGCTTGGAAGTAGTGATCCTAACTGACCTAAGACAGAGAATGTTTTCCAAGATGAAATGTCAGCAATTGTGAAATGTATTTAGTTAAGGTGTATGTAATCTTCTGCCTTCAACTGTATGTAGTGTTTCACAAATTGAAATAACTAATAATTAATAAACCGATAGTAGTAAATCACAAGTTTTGTTCCAGCTCATGAATTTATTAACATGTTATTGTTGTCCCAACTGTAGTCAACTTTAGACGTCTAGCAAAGCTTTAGCATGAAATGTCTCTTTTTCTGTGGGTTGATTTCAGCTTCAGCTGTCATATCACACATTCAATGTAGTGACTACAATCCACACTGACTAGCTCATCAACCATGTCTGGACTGGCTCCTAGGAAACACACTTAAACAGCCACTGTCTAAATCTGGGATGAGCCAGTCTGTCATCAAAGACAAGTCAAGCAGTGGAATCTAGCTCACATGTGTTTTTCCCAGCACGGAGAGGACTTCACTTGTTTTTATACTGCGCTCATGATATTTTCTGTTGGCTGGTCCTCACAATGTAGTTGACTTCAGGTTTTACTGTCCTGTAGACAAAAACTGACCCCCAACATACACACACAGAAACACAATGACAGAGGCACTGTCCTTTCAATGATATTTCATATGTAAAACACACACATTCTAGTAGACACATAAATATGCACACAATGGTCACACAAAACTAATAAACATCCTATATACTGTTATGCTGAATACACAACTACCAGTGTAGTTTAATGCACAAGTCCATTCAAATGCATGAAAATATATTTCACAAGACTGTGTAAAGGACAAGTTGATTGTGTCAACTCGATTTTCTTTATCAATAATTAAATTAAAATTAGTAAAAAAAAAAAAAAATCTTATATAAATCACTACTGGTAATAACTTTTGTACCACTTATGTTTTATTTAAAGCTGAAGTGTGCAATTTTTATGCCGCCATCATCACCAGACTTTGCAAAAGAAAAAAGAAAAAAACTGTTTCCATTGGTTGTAAATACAGACAGTAAAACCCCCTCAGAGTTGGACTATAACGGAAGACACGTAACGACATTATCATTTAGATAAAAAAATAAATAAAGTAACTGTATTCAGCTCCTCTTATGTTTTCAAGCATCTGTATTCAAAATACAGTTACTTTAAAAAAAAATTTTTTAGAATATGTGGTGATTGGGGCGTGGCCAAGCGACGTTTACAGAGAGCAAGGCCGGGAGAGACAGAACGGTAAGGATTGACACCTGTGGGATATCAATTCTAACAGCTGTTTTGTGTTTGCAGTGGGAGCTGGAGAGAGGATAAAAATGGTTAGTCCAGACTGACAAAAGAGAGCAGAAAGAAAATCATTCTTGTCAATCTTGTGAGAAACTTGATTTTCTTCCTGAACAGTTTTTCTAAACAGCGCAGATGCACTCTGCACACTTGTCCTATCGCTCTCTCTTCCCCAGAGCAGCTGCAGCACGTGGGCAGTGTTGCCAGGATTTTTAATGCCAAATTGGGCTCATTTGAAAACAGCATCATGGGTTAAAATATAGTTTAAAAATGGACAGCGGTTACCAAATTGTTTGATGGTAGACACTAGATAATGAAAATACAACGTCTTAGACATGTATAATAATTTCAGGATTAAATATCTGGCAACCGCACCAGAATGTTGTTATCTTAATCAGCACGCTGTAAGCCCGAATCAAAACCATTTGAGCACATGATACATTGTTTCCCGCAATTTTCCCACAAAAATAAAAGTGTCAGTAATAAAAGTTACAAATACAAAATATAAACAGGCCTAAATATGGAAGATAGCCTAGTTTAATAATTCATACTACATTGTTGTCACAGCTACTCACTATGTTGCATGTTTAATTTTTGCTAAATAAAAAAGTATCATTCAATTAAAGTATAATTTCCAAAATATGGTTAATTTGCATTTCATATCCAATTTTGTCAGAATATATTAATCTTTGTCAGTCAAATAAAAAAATGGGTTAACAAGAAGATTAAAATACAATAAAAAGTTATTAAAAAAAATGCAATTATGAACATTCACAAACAACCCTGCTTGGTAGCCAAGTAGCTAAGAATTCTCCCCAACCCTGCCAGCCCCAAACTCACACCATTGGTCGAGCCAATGGGGCTGGACGTGACGCTCAAACAAAGAGCAATGTTTGATAGCGCCACACTATTAGGTGAAATCAGCTTACAAATGACTTATTTATAGGTGACAGTGCATATTAAGCTGGGATATGATAAATTATTTTAACATTGAAAAAAATTACACCGATCAGCATTAAACATTTAAGAGAGGGAGTAAACTTTTCAATTTAATGGTTGAATTTGTTTCAACAGTGCATTCATGTCAGTGAGTTTCACAAGCATCATCCTGCTGTGAGCATTTTAACACAGCAACATTAAGACTCTGCAGTGCTACATACCACTGATCTCAGACCAGTGAAGAGTGCCTCAGAAATGAAGAGGTTAAATATATGACCAGTATGAGACTGATCTATGAAAACATAGTTCTATATAAATTAATCCAGCTTTATTTTAAATCCTCCCCTGTTGCAACCTATCACAAAATCTGCCTTTGATTAATACACAAACAAGCTTACAACTTTTGTCAATATGCCAACAGATGGCAGGACAGGTCTAAGTCACCATGCCAACAGGGCAATGGGATTGGGTATAGATGATATGATGAGTCAGGGAAGAGCACTAAGATTATGCTAATGATAAAATCTGATAGTGGTCAGCCAACAAGACCATCTGCTCTCTCTGCTGGGTCTCAGGGGGAGACACTGAAGACAGAGTGAAGCGTGCAACACTGACCCAGTGCTACTACAGAGGAGAAAAAGCACCAGTAACTATTCAGAATGTTCTGATCACGGAGACAATCGAGCGTGTGTATTTGTGTTTGCTTGACATCACTGTCAGTCAAGGATTTCCATAATATCTAGTGCTTTAAAAACACTGCATTCTTTTTAGAGGAACTCAAATCTGAATGAAAACCTACATGAAATTCTTGTCCACTGTCATCATATTTATGCAACTTGAGTTCATGAGTATGCATGAGTGCATTGTTGATGTTGACACCAAATTACAATAACTGAGCACTTTATTAGGAACACTATGGTCCCTAAGGTAGTCCATACACCTCAAGGTTCAACATGCTGTGCATTCTGAGATTTTATTCTGCTCACCACAATTGTACAGACTGTGATTATTCTGTGATTATCCATTCTCAGTTGACCTCTCTCATCAATAAAGCATTTTTTGTCGGCAGAACTGGTGTTTTTTGTTTGTGGCACTATTCTGAGTAAACTAGAGACTAGTGTGCACTAAAATCTCAGGAGATCAGCAGTTACAGAAATATTTAAACCAGCCCGTCTGGCACCCACAATCATGCCATGGTCGAAATTACAGAGATACATTTTTTCCCAATTCTGATGGTTGATGTGAACATTAACAGAAGCCCCTGACCCGTATCTGCATAATTTGTTGCACTGCACTGCTGTTACATGATTGGCTGATTAGATAATATCATGAACAAGCAAGTGTACAGGTGATCCTATGACAGTGCTCCACGAGTGTATCTGGTAGTTCTATAATTTTTATCATTGTTTAAGAAACCTTTAAAAAAAAATAAGCAAATCAGGACAGACTTTTTTTCACTGCAGCTTTGATTCTGTATAAAAAATAAATATATATATATATACTGTATAAAAACCAAACTGTAAGGAGGTTGTGGGGTAAAAGAAATCCTAATAGGAACTAATAGCGTTTACAATATCCAGCTGAGGTCAATTGGCTCTTTTCTGCTATTTTTCCCTAGGGCTGTTACAGAGAGTAATTTCTATTTCAGCTATATCTCTATTTCAGCATTTTTTATGAAGTGCTGTACATGATATTATGTATCTTGACAGCAAAAAGAAATACAACCAAATTTCTGAAAATAAACAAAGTCTAAAAGATAACCATAACCACACCCTAACCACTTTCACACGGTTTACACTTTCACAAAAGAAAGCAGTTAATGCCTGTTTAATCATAATAAGCATCACATGGGTGAGGCAGGGACCGGTTATAATGGTCAGTTATTAATGGATTAACAAAGTATGGTTAATTTAATAGAGCCTTTTACACCTTAATTTAAAAGCAGCATTGATCCACTGGATATAATCCCAAAATCCAAATAACCAGTTGGAATACTTCCACCTAGTAGAGCTTCAAAGTCCATTCTAGCATCAAAATGTCAACAAACTGACAACAAACAATATTTCTAACAAAGCTCTGAATCTCCTAAACGTTTTTTACAAAAAAAAAAAAAAAGAATGCTGTTACAGCGTGTCCATGGTTAACACAGATAACAACAAAGAATTAACTTCATTGATGTCAAAAAGAGGTGTAAAAGAAGAAGGAATAATAATGAATGTATGAGTAAAGTCTTGAGGAGAACAACCAGCAGAGTTTAAACTCTGAGCTACTGGTGGTCACTCACCTTGTCAAAGAACTCATAGAGTCGGACAGTCTTGTCAATTTTATCCTTGGTGTCTTCAACTCGTTGGGAGAAATTGTGCAGATGAACCCAGAATGATCGCACCTTTACCTCGTACACCTGAAGTTCAGCGGAAGAGACATCCTCCCACCTCTCCAAGCGCTTGAGCAGAGCTTCGCCACTCTTACAGTGCTCCTAAATACACACACCCAATGTTACAAATTCAAATGGTATGAAAGCAGAAGGGGCGAATAAGGTGACTTCAATTAAACAGTGACAAACACTGCAGCTTGTGTTGACATTATTAAACAAATGTTTGACTCCTGCAGAAAAATATAACTTCAAAATCACACCGGGCAGAGGTCCAAATAAAAACATTGCGAGGGATTTGTTCAGCAAGACTATGCAACAACCCAAGTTACAGAAGCTGTGGTGAGAGGTGAAATGTGCAGCGTTAAGTATGTTTAATAAGAGTTGACGTACATATGCAGCTGTGTAAAATTCTCTGAAGACAGTCTGTTTATGATGTAACTGCTCTAAGGAATCTTCCAGCTCACTCAGTGTCTGCAGACGAGAATCTCCCACCTCCTCGATCCAATGAATCACCTAGGAGACCACACAAACAAATACAAACATTACTATCAGTCCCTCTTGCTGCAGTCCAGCTTTACTCTGTTAGTTTTCATTAAAATTACTCGGACTACATAAATTAATACGTTCATAGTGCATTTATGACTGATCTCTGCTCTGTTTTCTTTTGTTCTCTCTAGAAGTATACCTCAAAAACTCCTGTGATCAACTGAAACATGAGCAAACAAACACATCAATCAAGTGTGTGCCATATGATACACATTCTGTGGTGCTAGATTAAAATTTCTCATGATGTGCGCGAGTGTGCATGTTTATTTGTCGGGGTGCTCGGGGCATGTGTCGGCAACTTCCACAAGATCCATGCCAACTGGATATTTCCCCCTCTTTCTGCCTGCTGGGTACAACATCAATTAAATCAATGTGATACTAAATCACAGCAAAGTGTGTGTAGCTGAGTGAGGCTGTTTGTGAGTGTCAGTGTGTGTTTACAGCATTGCAATGCAGTACAGCGTTCTCAACATATCTAGTGCTATAGGTAAATTTACTAGAAAAACAAATTGCATTAATAATCTGATATTAAATTTGAAACATCTATATAATAATGAAGGAATAATTAACCATAAACACAAACTGGGGAGATGTAGTCTGTAATGCAAAGGCACAAAACACAGTAACGACATATTTTGTCACAGTTTAGTTATGACCGAAATTGGGTATCTTAGACCAGGGGTTTTAAAACTTTTTAATCCCAAGGACCTATAAAATATATGATGATCCCTTTGCGAGGGACCCTCTGTTTGAGAAAAATTGTAAACATGATATTTTAAAGACATGGGGCGAATTCCCAACAGCGTTTATTTGCCAGATCACATTGGGAAGGGGAACACAAAGAGCATTCCAAACAAAGTGAGCAGCTCAACCCCTCCACAAAGGGCCCATCCACAAGGCCGTAAGTGAAAGGTACATGTGATTGTCACGTCAAGGATGCAAATTTAGCGTTTATGATCACGTGACCTTGGATGGCATATCCTCGCAATATACACAGATCATCCACAACATTAATACCACCTGCCTAATATTGTGTTGGTCCCCTTCGTGTCACCAAAACAGCAGCAATACGCAGCTCAAAATATATTCTTCTCACCACAGTTGTACAGAGTGGTTATCTGAGTTACCATAGACTTTGCCAGTTGGAACCAGTCTGGCCATTCTCCTTTGACCTCTCTCATCAAAAAGCCATTTCCTCCACAGAACTACCCCTCCCTGGATGATTTTTGTTTGTGGCAACATTCGGAGTAAATTCTAGAGACTGTTGTGTGTGAAAATCCCAGGAGATCAGCAGTTACAGAAATACTCAAACCAGCCTGTCTGGCACCAACAATCACGCCACAGTCCAAATCACATTTTAAAATTTTTCAAACACAAGATCAAATTTTTTCCCCATTCTGATAGTTGATGTGAACATTGACTGAAACTCCTGACCCGTATCTGCATGACTTTATGCACTCTTGACACATGATTGGCTGATTAGATAATCGCACGGAAGATTTGTATTTATTTATTTTTATTCTCAATATATATGAAGTTCTATGCAGGTTTTGTTTTTATTTCTTACCGTTTAAAACTATGGTTGTCTGTCAATACAATAAAATAACCACTATTAATCTCATATTTCCAGAATGAAATGGTAATAAAGAAAAATAAAGTCGTCATAGTTTTTTCGGACCCCTGAGCGGACCCCAGTTTGAAAACCCCTGTCTTAGATCTATAATCTGCCCTATTACAGAATAGTTTATCTCAACTATATTCGGATCAGGAGAAAACATTGTGAAAAGTGCAGTGACTACGAAATCCAAAATAAAACCTAAAAGCATAAGAATCCATTTCTCCCAGTTTCAGTGTTGCCAAAGTTACTGCATTCTAGGGCAGTACTTTGTGTGATTCAGCTACACATTAATAACCACATTGTTCTGTGTACTTGTTGAAAATTGAACTTAAGCAATGAAAATGAATCAGCATGACTCATTGTCAAAGTATGGGCAGTGAGCTAGTATAATCAATAAAGCATGGATATCTTGGCATGAGCAATAACAACAGAAAACTTTAAACGGCACCTATTATGGAATTTTGAAAATAACCTTTCATGTAGTGTGTAACAGATTTAAGTGAACAAAAATATCCTGCAAAGTCTTATATATGAAAGTTCACTGTAAAAAAAGTTATTGTCTCTCAAAAGTAGGAGTCGACTCTGAGTCAATGTAATGAATCGTTTTTCCAATGAGTCATTTTCCTTTTTGTTGTGACGTCAAGACAAAAATTATCAAATTGGCGCGCCCACTCATTGTAGCGCGAGACCCCAGGAAAACTTGAAAACATCATGTCGACAACAAGACGCTGTGTTCTGAAGTGCATATCAAAAGCGACCTTTTTTCACTGCCCAGGGACGAGCATGTGAAGAATCAGTGGCTAGAGTTTATATTTACAACTATACCACACAAGTATAGCCCGAACCTTGTGCTGTGTTCAGCGTCATTTTAATGACGATTGCTTTACGAACATGAATGCCTTCAAGTGTGGATTCATGAGCGGTTGATACTGAAGGAAGGTTCAGTACCAAGTTTATTTGGATCAGCTTCCTCCTCCGAATCACAACCTGTGAGTATTATTAATAATTGTTGCTTTTATGTGTTTTTTAGCATGCTTAATACGTATTTGTGTGTGTTGTGTAAGTTACGCTCAGCGCAGCTTCTAGGTCTCCAATGTCAATTTTTTTTTAAATATGTGAAATGTTTGTCGATGTTGTTGGAGTTGTCATAAAGAATAGAGCAATAACTTGTAGCAATGCGGTGCTTTATCAATATGTTTATGCGTTGGGCTAACGCAAACAATAACTGATTGGGTGTTTACCACCGAACTTTGGGCTATGATCGCTAACATAAATCAACTCAAATTCCTTCTCTGATTTTGATTTTTTTACTACAAAGCGGTGATGGGTGTTCCGTTTCCGACAATCTCTGCACAGAGTATACCAATCACAACTGACTGGGTTATCTGAACAATCACCGCAGTCACGCAAAGGAGGGGTTTGGAAAAATGAGTCATTGAACGAATCATTTGGGAGTTGGTGAGCAAATCAGGTAAACATAAATGCATATTATAAGACAACAAAAGTGTTTTTTGTTATTGCATGCATGTAAAACTGTTGTTGCGGACTCCCAAAACAATATTAGGAACATTTTAAATGCCATAATAGGTGCCCTTTAAGATCATACTTCTTGGAGGCATTCAAGTCTTTCATGAAGAGTTTAAAACAGTGAGCACAACATTTTAAACCTCACCTCTCTGAAGCCCTCCTCCAGAGTCTTAAACTCAATGATGAATTCCAGTTCCTGTGTGCACTTGTTGGACAGCATCACCAGCCTGTGAACCAGCTCGTCCACCTGGTTATACAGACGTCCTGCACTCTCGATGGCATCTCTATAACAAACACACACAGGGTTTCTTCAGAATATTGAATATAGAAATTGTCCAGAGTTTGACACTTTCCTCTTCCCTGAGAAACATCTCAGAAGAAGAGAAGACAGACTGCAGGGTTTTTAGCCTCACAGGGCTCTTATTGGCTATAACAGTCATTCAGATCATATTGATTGGATGAGGCTTTTAGATTTCAAATGTGACTGGATGTGCAAGTTTGTCTGACAGAGTTGTCTGACAATGAGAGTCAGTGCTGGAGGACTGCTCGAATGTTTGTGTGTGTGTGTGTGTGTGTGTGTGTGTGTGTGTGTGTGTGTGTGTGTGTGTAAATACATAGAATAAGAGTGAGAGAAAGATGCCAAAAGATATAAGAGATGTGAGAAGTCATAGAGTGACTCTATACTGTAAAATCATGTGTAAAGTATGATATGAAAAAAATACTGTATTTCTTTTCATGCATATTTGTGAAGATTTGTATCTGTGTTTGTGTGAATTGGCAGTGCAGTAATATACAGTCACAGAGCACAATGTACAGGGCAGCAGAGGTTGATGTCTACTGGATGACTTCATCACTGCTGTAGTTGACTTACACAATAATGTATTGTGTTCTAGTCAAACATTCATACAACATTTCCCCTCAATATGCCAACTGACTCAGTCAAAGAGTTATCCAATCTCTGATCAACACATGCACAAACATCTACCCCACATTAAAAATGTCTATTTAAGACCTCAAAATACTTCTCTTATCATTAATCTTATAAAGATTTATCAAAGGTAAAACTTACAATCACCCAAACATGCACATGCATGCATCAGAACACAGCCATACTAACTTGTGCCCCCTGCTGTTAGATGCATTTATATACAGATGGTTCCTAAATTCTGAGACCAAATTGAAAATATGGAATTTATTTTTTCCCCCATTTAAACCTGGTAATAAACAGAGCTTTCAAAAAAAAAAAAAGAAAAAAGAAAAAAAGAAAAACATGTAAGGGGCCTGGATAGCTCAGCAAGTATTTATGTTGAATACCACCCCTGGAGTTGCGAGTTCAAATCCAGGGCATGCCGAGTGACTCCAGCCAAGTCTTCTAAGCAACCAAATTGGCCCGGTTGCTAGTGAGGGTAGAGTCACATGGGGTAACCTCCTTGTGGTCACTATAATGTGTAATTCTTGCTCTCTGTGGGGTGTGTGGTGAGTTGTGCGTGGATGCCGCGGAAAACAGCATGTGCCTCCACACATGCTGCGTCTCCGTGGTAATGCACTCAACAAGCCACATGATAAGATGCGTGGAATGACGTCTCAGACATGAAGGCAACTGAGATTTGTCCTTCGCCACCCAGACTGAGGCAAGTCACTACGCCACCACGAGGACTTAGAAAGCATTGGGAATTGGCATTCCAAATTGGGGGGAAAAAAGGAAGACATGTCAGTTATGACTCACTAAGAAAAATAAATATGAAGAAGATCTGCCCTATTTGTAGGTCATCAAATATAACAAATTTGTGATGTTGACAATGTTAACTCATATGTACAAAAAGTCAGCAATATGCTCTTTGGAACATTCTAAAATCATGATGGGATAACATGGATCATCAGGATTCTATGCCAGCTCGAGCACATGCAAGATGTGACATTTTCACTTAAATTGTTATGCTTACAATGTGTAATTGAAAATGTTGCAAACATTAAAATAGAAAAATGCTAAATAGAAGCATTTTTTCTTGTAGTAACATATGTTTGGACCTGTTGTACAATGTATTCACTTTGTAATTCAAGCATTTAGAAGACTTGGAATATAGCACACAAGTTGTTGACTGCTTTAATGTTACTTTTTGGAGCCTAACAGAATCTGTACCCATTAAGTTCCATTATATGGACAAGAACAGCATTATCACCTCTTCAAAACTCCATTTTTGGTGCATAAAAAAAAGCAGTTTTCAGACGACATGACAGAATTTTAATTTAGACTGAGCAACTCTTTAAGGGTAGCGGCCATTCTGATGGAAGATCCGTGTTGGAAGTGTTCTACACAACAAGGCAAATCAGTGACCTCAGACTCAGCCCAAAAGCCACAAATTATTTACAGCACACACCCAGAGCAAACAGTGGTTATCACAGCATGCATGGGATATCAAAGACATTCCAGCAAGAAAAGAAAAAAAGAGTGAGCGAGAGATAAGAGTCTAAGATGGATGTATGGAAAGTCTGAAGCAAAATCATTGCCTGTTCAATAAAGCACTTAGTCATGGTGCTAAAGTGTGTAAATGTGAATAAAAACTAGATTCAGAGCATTTCAGACCCAATGTTGAAGGATTCTAATTCAATATCAATGACTTTATGGTTCACACTTTATAATGGGTGTCTTTAACTGCTATGTACTAGCATTAAAATGCATACAATACACTGTATTTACTGTGTTACTACATATTGTTATATCTTGATACATATAGTATCAAACCGACTCTCCATCTCTTCAGCCAAGGCTTATTTCTCATGTCAGCACATCTGGCAGATTGATTAAACATTTCATCCAGAATACGTCACTGACATACATAAACATAGGTGAGGTGAAATATATATATTTTTCCTGTGCGTGTGCTTTTGTAGCAAAAATTAAGCTGGTAGTCAGCAGCACTGGTGAGTAAGATCCAACTTAGTTTAACACATTCTACCAGGTTTCAGTCCATTCCACAGAATTACAAAAACATTTAAGCAGAAAATTCCAAAAAGAGTCTCAAGATTCATCAGGTCGAGATAATAACACAACCATTCCAGTCAATGAATGGAGTCAAGGTTCACCTTTAGGCTCCAAAGGCAGACAAGGTCTAGAGGCTTTATGTGGGAGGAAAGAAGTCAGGGTCACGATCGCAGAGAGAGAGAGCTGGATTTCTTCACTATTGTCCAGCACTTCAGACTTAGTCACACCTGTGATATTAAGCCTTTTGTGTTTCTGTCAGCATCCAGGTGATGTGTAGTGTGTGAGAAGCTTGTTAGTTTCATTAGACAGCAAATGAGCTAGAGCATGTACCAAAAACTCTAACTTTAAACTTTACAAAAGGCACAAAGAGAAGATAATGAGACCGACAAAGAAATACATAAACAAAGGTTACAGAAACAGACATTTGGCCTGAATGGAATCTGCAACTTGCTGAACCTAATTTAATCATGCTTTCGTTTACAAATAAAAATGTAGTATTCTAAGCTCTTTTAATACAGTCTGCTCTATTTATATTTGAAGTGTACACTGATCAGCCACAACACTAAAACCACCTGCCTAATATTGTGTTGGTCCCCTTCGTGTCGCCAAAACAGCAGCAATACCCATCTCAAAATAGCATTCTGAGATTATATTCTTCTCACCACAATTGTACAGAGTGATTATCTGAGTTACCGTAGCCTTTCTGTTAGCTTGAACCAGTCTGGCCATTCTCCACTGACCTCTCTCATCAAGGCATTTCAGTATACAAAACTGCCACTCACTGGATGTTTTTTTGTTTTTGGCACCATTCTAAGTAAACTCTAGAGACTGTTGTGCATGAAAATCCCAGGAAATCAGCGGTTTCAGAAATACTCATACCAGCCCATCTAGCACCAACAGTCACCCATGCAATTATCAAATCAGCCATTCATGTGGCAGCAGTGCAGTACATACAATTATGCAGATATGGGTCAGGAGCTTTAGTTGTTCTCATCAACCATCAGAATGTGGGAAAAAATGCGACGTCAGTGATTTGGAAAGTGGCATGATTGTTGGTATATAGTAGCTGACAATGAGAAATAAATGTAATACTGAATGTCTCAGCTTGCTAAAGTCACACAATAGACCTTATTCACAGCAGCAACATCTTTGATTTTTGACAAGAATGACGACGATGCTTTGAGGGATAGACTCACTGTCTCTTCAATGCTACTGTTGTTTAAAGTGTTTGGGGGTGAGGTAACACCCCCCCCCCCCCATAATCACCAATAAGCAAGTACAATCACCCCACATAATAGTCAGACAAAAGCAAAATGTTCAAAAAAAAAATCTAGATTTTCCCATAGACTGCCATTGTAATCTTAAGTCCCACAAAATTTACGACAAAACAAAAAATGCTTAAAAAAAATTAAATAAAAAAAAAAATCAGTGGCTTCCTAAAAACATGTTCAAGGACGAAAAATAGAAGATAAAGACACATTGGGCTCAGTATGTGTGTTTGTGCCTGAGGAGGAGGCTTTTAAAAGTGCCCTTGAGAAAGCCAGTGTAGGCATGCCTGGGTGTTTTAAACAAAGTCCAACAGGAAACAGCAGAGACCCACTGCATCCAAACCATACCATGTTATCAGAGACATGTGCATAGTGGTGTCTCTGTTCAGGTCTGAGATAATGCTTGTATGTTTCAGGATGAAAATAATTGTGTGGATAAGGACATTTCTTTTGGCTCAGTTGTGGGAAACAACATTTATACTTCCTAAACCTTGTTTTGAACCCAGCCCTGATCATCAGAGGCCTGGACAACTCTCCCACACTCTCACCCGTTTCTCTCGCTCTTATACTTTCTCTAACTATCCCTCTCTTGTTTATTTTGCAAAATTTCTGATGGTCTTTGTTTTATTTTCATGCGTTTTGTTCATGTCTTTATTGTGAAATATACTGTAGTTTGGCTTTTAGTATGGTGTTTCACTATATCGTGCAAGTTCTTGTTTTTTCTGTTCTTTGTTTATAGATTTTTCACAGTCTATGTGCGTCTTGTCATTGGTTGCTGTTAATTAGTCTCGTTTAATAATTGGTTATTGTTGATTTAGTTTTGTTACATCTTTAACCCTGTGTATATTATTTATGTTGTGTTTAACTACCAAATCAAATCTAGTTAAGTCTAGAATCTCTTCTTGCAAGCTTTAGTTTGTTACTCTCAGTCTCTATCGTTTCTCTTTAGTTTTAGATTTGCATTTGATTCTTTGTGGTACAACGGTATAAATGAGTTTCCAAATGTACATGATCTTGTCTCACCTGTAGTCCTCAGTCATGCTGACACTGCTCTCTTCCTTTCGTAGACGGGACAGAGCAGCTCCTCCTTCCAGCTGTAACCGCACTAGCCTGCTGTCTTCCAGTACAGTCCTCATCAGCTCTCTGTACTTACTCAATAAAATCTCGGCCTCCTGCAAACACATACACATATCTATGATCTAACATATCCAGCTCCCTAAATTGTGTTATTTCCTGTATATCTTCCAGAACACACACTCCTATACCCATACACTATATTACTACATACTGTATGTACATCTTATCTACGATTCTCAATGAGTAACACCTGTCCCTTCTCCAGTACACACAAACACCCCATCATTATGTTCCTGTCCCAAAAGTTCCTAATTCTCTCCCTTGACCTCAAAAGCACACATGCACACACCTGTGCTATTACCTGTATACACTCTGATGCAGACATGCAATCATCATTTTGTTTATTAAATTATGTCTGCACCTCCTTTATCTAATTCTAGGTCATGTGCTTATTAAATAATCAAATGAGCTTAAACTCACACAGTACACTGTGTAATTCACATTACTTCCACACATTCATGTGTGTATAGAACTTGTTTCACTATACTTATATTTCTTAGTCAAAATAAGGATGGCTCTAACTTGTTAAAAAAAAGTTCATAAATGGGCCAAATAATATCTTAATTAATATCTAAAAATGCCACGTGTCTATAGTAGGTGTGTTAACCTCAGAAATCTCAAGGAGAGCTTTTTCAAATGATTTTCATATTACAGAGCTGCATAAGTACTCGGAGCAAGAAATATCACATAATTGCTGTCATACGTCAACACAACCCAATAAGCATGTGTGTGTGAATGCAGGTAAACAAGTTTGTGAGTGTATCATTACTACCTAGAAAGCTTCCACAATACCAAACTAAAGATGTAGATGGTGGTCCAAGCTAACTATGCTGCATCTATGAGATGCTTGCATCAAAAGGTTAATTTCTACAGAATAACCCTAGGAACCTCAAGGAAACATTGTCTAAAGTGATGTTCATATTACAGAGCTGAATAAGTACTCGAAGCCAGAATAATTACTGTCAAACATCAACACACCCTAATAAGCATATATGTGTGAAGCAGGAAAAAATATAATTACTTGAATTACAAATGTTTGGATGTGGATGTGATGTTTCTCTCGCTCTCTGCGTGTAAGCATATGCAGCAATCAAGCAAAGAGTATTTTAAAAGCCATGTTTTTGTATAAAATAAAAACTTTTGAGGCATAAGCAATTATGAAATAACACTACCCAGGAACAAAAATTGTGTTACAGTGTAATAGTGACCCCCTTCTGGAGATGCCACTAGGTAGCAACAAATGAAAGTCTAATGTGCTATGAGCAAGTCATAGAATCATTTGAAATGTTCACCGACCGAAATCTGCCAAGAGACTTTATAGTGTTTAACCATGATAAGAACAAAGCAGATCTATAATTTCCATTCAGTTTGTGAATGGCGGAGCATGACTTTTCAATAAAAAAAACAACAACAATAATAATAATAATAATAATAATAATGAGTATCGATAACTTCCTTACCTTCTACATTATTAAAATTTGCATGTAAAATCTACTGACTTGAGTAGAATGTTTAAGCATTATAAAAACAAAGCAGATGTACTGTATCATTTTCCTACAGTATTTAAACTGCTGAACATTCATTTTATCAGAAAAGACAACAATGACTGGAAAACTGTATAGCAACATTCCAAGTTTTCCAGGACGTGTGGGAACCCTGGGTATTGATTTGATCTAAACCAAGTCCATCTAGAAAACCAAGTTATCTAGAAATCAATCTATAATATATAAATGATCATGTTTATCTAGAAAGTACTCATTGCATATCAAACAATCTGTGTGTATATTCATAAAGCCCTGCAGATAGGGACACACTCGTCTTAGTGGTTCACACTGAGCAGCAAAGCAAAAATAATTAATTTATCATCGCTTGCCATATGTTGGATGATGCTGCATATTGATGAAGTACACGTCATAGAACAAAGCAATAATTAGTGATCTATCTGAATCATCTTGTTAAAAGGAGTGACAAATGTTTGATTCTCCCATATATAGCTTATCCATGATTTGAAATTAAGCGCCAATAACTCTCAAGTAACTGTTTTTTATGGGTAAAAAGTAATAAAATGAGACTGTTCATCAACGTGCTCACGCCAAGGCCAGTTATGGTCTTAAGCCGGTGTATACCTGCATGAAGGATGAAGCGGAGCTACAAATACATTGTGTACATCTGGGAATATTACCCCTGTCTTTATATCAGTCTCTGTGTTGTTAACCTGTCATGTTTATTTGGAGTGCCACATGTGCAGCTGATCAGATCGGGAGTGGCATTAAGAAAAGCATGATTAATTATTTTTCTCTTCATTATTCAGCCTTAGGTGGATTTACAACGCATCTAACGCATGTTTGAAATATTTTTTGCTAAATCTCGATTTCTCAATTAAAAAAAAAAAAAATGGTGTCAAAACACAAATTAATCGGAAAATCGACTAGTTGGCATAAAATGGAAAAGAGAAAAAAGGAAGAGTGGAAAAGCTTCTTAATCCTGAGGGGAGAAAGAGGGGTATGAAGAAAATGGACATGTGAAAAAAAAACGCATTGGCGTTAAAAAAGGACATGTAAATGGGAAAGGGGACATATTCAGAGTAATGGCTAGAGAGAGAGAGAGATGACAAATATGAAATGAAAGAGATAAAAGGACAAGCAGAGACTTGTTCTGGTTTTCTAGTCATTGAACATCTAAAAAGAGGGGCTATTTTAACATTCAGCACAGAGTCAAGCAAAAATCCATACCCTCATCCTCAAGACTGGCTTTTCAATCTACTCTTCAAATAAACTCTCAGTTAAGTAATTTTAAAGATGGCTGCAGATAAACAGTCCTCTGGGAGATATGTTTTCCTCTTGAGGCCCTGTTTCTCCCAGAACCCTGTGGGTAAAAAGGTCCTTTGTGACCTCAACTAACAGCCAGAGGTCAATTCAGTCAAAATCTTGACACACTAACCCTAACCACATACAAATTGAAGTCTACTACGTCTATTTTTCAAAACTCGACATCTCTTCTAAATGGATCAGCCTCTACATCAGTGTAACTGGACACTGAAGCCGCTGCTGTACTCATGGAAACAGAATTGAAGTCGCTCATACTCAGAATAGAAGACTGCAGTGCCATGGCAATGCTGTCACTGCTGCAGATGGTAACAAAGCTCATTAAGATGGAGGCCTAGTAAATATAACTAGAGCCTGTGGCACACTTGGATCACAGACTTACTGTATCTTGGTAGTTGACAAGAAACACTTTTGGGAAGTTGTCATGCTATATTCTAACACTATTTTTAACTTATATATATATATATAAATCATTTTTATGCATAAAGTTGTGAATTCGTATCAATTGAGAAATTAAATGGAATATTTGTACTTTTAATAATTAATTTGTCACACCATTAAACCATTCAAATTAACTAGTGACAGCATAACTTGTGACCGGTTATTACACATTCCCTAATTCCCTCTTTTACATGTAGAGTAATACATCATCTACCCATTTTCTGCTCTCATTATTGATGGGTCTGGGGAAGGAAGGGAAGGATTTTTCAGTTTTACAAATACTCAAGGAAACAATGGCATCTGAGTGATGCAGAGGTTGCAATGCTAGATCTCATATTAATGGGCAGCTTCCAGTGTGTTCCAATGCCACAGTGCCAGCAGTAGGGCAATAACGCTGCAAGTATGACACATTTTACAAGCGGAGTCTAGCTGAGCACAGTGTGTTGCTCTGGATTGTTGGAACAGAGCACTTCCTGTAAGACTGCTTTTAGAAAAGCTGTCTTAAGGGTGTTTTGTTTTTGCAGTAGTACCTCTGCTGAATGTGGCAGTGCTGTGGACTCCAGTTTGCTGGTGGTGGTCTGAAGTAGGTGTACAGCATCCTCACAATGACTGGTCAACTGCTCCAACCTCTGAGACACAAAAAGAAAAGACTTTGATTCAACAAGAAACCATAACATTAGATATTGGTTAAAAAATGGACAGTTTAAGCTCTAAGCCACATTCAAACTGTTGTAGAATAGCTGATAAACACACACACCTGTGACCACTCATTCACTGAATTCTATATTAATGCAGTTGTTTACGTTTCTGGTCAACCAAATAAAGCCAATGGTTAGGCTAATGAACCGTATTACTTAGCAAAAGAATCGTTTATTGTGGTTATTATTCATACATTTTATTCATTGAACATCATATTTTATCATATTGCTGTTGACAGTGTTTTATAAAAAAAAAAAAATTATGTCCATGAATGATGACAAAAATGATGGATAATGATATTCTCACCATTCTGAAACAGACCCAGCTTCTATGGGAATAAGGGAAAGTGCCATCAAACTCGGTGGGCAGTTGAGAGATGTCCACATGCTTATAGAGAGATTTTAGCGATGTTAACAACTCCACCTGATAATCAAAGAAACCACACAACAATTCTTAGCTTTAGCATTCAAGGACACCAATATGTTTTGTAGTGGTCTTCTAAACACTTAGCCTAGACATCTATCCAAGCCTTTAGAACAGCTGTTATTCTATGCTATCTGTATAAATGGATCCTGTCCAAATGTTATTTTGAAAAACACTTGTAGTTAAGTAGGAAAGTGCTTGAGCTGAGAATATCTTTGGCAGTGTGATTTGTGTCAGGCTCTAGAGGCGCCTCAGTACAGACACTTGTGTTTTAAAATAGCCATCTGTTTCTCAGAGAGCGCTGTGTAACCAGGCAAAGGCCAGAATCTTGTCAGCATTGTGGGATGCTGTTTGTTTAGTAAAAGCATGTCACTATGCTCTATCTGGTATGAAACCATTCAGCCACATTTGGAGTATTGGAGTATGATGCTCTTGTCTTTTTACATGAACTAAATCACTTCAGTAGACTGACTGTGTTCACCAGGACATCTTAAGTTGAAATATCACCTCCATTTTCTTTCCTATAGAGTAAACTGTGGATTTATGAACGTCTTCTTTTCCATCAGTAAATGTGCTGCACAAACTACCGCATTAATTGGCCCAACAAGACATGAATACAGCTATTGTAATCCCCAGTTATTGTTTGGGTGTCACTATGGCTGCAAAGTTAGAGGTATTGTTTATGCTTCCATGTGCAGATGTTTGTGTTACCTGTATAGAAGAGGCTTTCTCCATGCGTAAAGCCAGATCTCTGTCAGCCAGCAGCAGCACTGTGTGGATGCATCCAGGCATGGCATCCTGCAGTGAAAGAGTAGATTATCACAGACAGAACCATGACTTCTAGGCATTTCAGTGACTAAACTGCAGGAATGGCCTCTATCAACACTGACCTGCAAAGGTAATTGCATATTTTGTCAAAATGTTGCTATGATCTCTTAATTCTGCGTTTTGTCCTGTGATCGACGAGTTTGGCTAAACTATGCTTAGATTGCGGTTAAGAGATAGACTACTTCATAATGAACATTTGGCTGGACAATCAAAAAACTTTTAAACCATTTTTCTTAGTTTAGTGTTGGCATCGTAGAGGTGTTTTGGATTTGTTTAAATTTTTATGACATGAGTTGAAATATTGGTTAGAATTTTAAACAAAGTTAGCAAAGGAATTCTATGACAATAGTCACATGCTAGCATAATATTGTATGTAACAATGTAAAACATTTAAGTGTTAAAGCTGTCATTTAAAAATGTGAGGAATTGTACAGTCTATTTTTATGATAGTTCTTGTGCTGTGCTATTGCCCTGCCCCAAAGACTTCTTTAAAAGTCTATTATTGTACACACATTTGTTTTAGTTTTTTTTGCTGTTCCTGGTTTTTTAACAGCATGTCACAGATGCTGGCAATAGAACTTAAATAAATATTCCAGGTTAAATACAAGTTAAGCTCAATTGACAGCATTGGTGGCATAATATTGATTAACACAAAAGTCTTTTACAGTGAGGCACTTATAATAGAACTGAATGGGGTCAATCTGCAAACATTAAAATACTCAAATTTCAAAAGTATAGCCACAAGACATAAACAATATGCGTGTTAACATGATTTTTGTGTGATAACATTGCTTACAAACCTTGTCTGTGTAGTTATATCTAATTAGACAACTATGTTGCCATGACGATGTAATGTCAACAAACCCTAAAACACAAAGAGACTGTAAAAATTATGATTTAAACAACTTTAAATCAAATGATACATGAGATTTAACAGAATAATTAATGTAAGTGCTTTTATAAAACTATAAGCTTCACATTTCTTCCTTTAAACCCTCCAAAAGTTGGCCCCATTCACTTCCAATGTGTGCTTCACTGTAACCTCAATTTTGCTTTTTTTAAAGAAAAGGATGGAGAAGTTGAAATAATTTGTTTGTGGTAATCAACATTATGCCACAAATGCTGTCGATTAAGCTCAACTTGTATTGAACCTGGAATATTTTTTAAGCTATTTTAACCTTGAATAGTTCTTAAGCAATGTACGTTGAAAAGTTATGAACGTTTAAAAAATGTTACATAACCTGTTTATGTGTTTGCTGTTACATAGCAGACACATAAACACTACTCTGTCAAGTGATTTAAGACCAACAATAAAAGCCTTCTGTGAGTGTCATATTCACTATAACAACAGAGAAGACATGAAAAATGACACCCTGTAAAAACTTGGGGAAAAGTCTATTGTGCCAGTTCATGGCTGTTTTTTGTTTGTTTCCATACATGTCATCATGCATTGCACATTAAGCCTTGCCATCATACCAAATTATCATAGCCACATAATAACCAAAAGGAAGGGGAAAAAAAATGGAAGGAGACAATAGCATATTTACTGAAGAATGCTCCAGAAACATCAACAAATTCTTCTTAGCTGAGACATACACTGCTGATTTTTTCTGACTGTTTACTGAGCCACAGCATTTTCTATTTTTCTGGCCATTGTTCACTATGCTTTAAAATAACGAATATGGGTGATATGGGTCAGGTTTTCAGCTTTCCCCTGCCATGTGGGATTTGTAATTATAAAGACATAGCACACGAGAAGCAATGATAAATGTTGGATTTGGGAAGAATTCAGAATTTAGATAAGTCAGGAAAAATCGTCTTTTTTAGAATTCAGCGAGTTCACTTTTTTATTCAACAGGTAGAGCGATGAGGGGGAAGTAAACTATTGGAGAATGAAAGAGAATGAGGAATACAATTGGGACACATCACATAAGAATGGATGGAACTTCAACCTGCGTCACCAACATAGGCACCACAATCCCCAGTGTGCTAGCCCATCAAGAAATCTGAATATCCCTTCACTAAGATTAAGAGCAGTAATTTATTTAGTCTGAAATGTGTATGTATGCATGCATGTATGTATGTATGTATGTATGTATGTATGTATGTATGTATGTATGTATGTATATATATATATTAGATTTTGTAAGACTTTGGTGGGTTGACCTCAGACCCTCTAAGGGGTCCGGTGGCAAGCTCCCCCATAAGAAAATATTGTACATTTCAAAAGTTAAATGCATCAATCTAGTGCACTTTGTGAACAAAATTAAGAGGCTAGACCTATGAAGAACTTCATGCTATTGTAAACAAATTTGTGCTCTATTAGTAATTTAATCAAACACATTGGTTGCAGGGCTCGACATTAAGGATTGTCATAAGCTTGTCTTCTCGAAAAGTAAATTGGTCATTCACTTGTCCAAGTAAAAAAGTTACTTGTCTGGAGAGAAAAAAGGACATTTAAGTTACATGCTTGAGTAACATGTCAAAGTTTAAGTTGTATATTTTTCTAAAAAGATGACTGATGTGAACCTAATAGTGTACCTATGCAATCAACTAAATTCTCTGTGACAGAATTGTAAACTGCACTGGGTAGGGGAGGAGGCTATTGTCATATGATTATTAT
Source organism: Xyrauchen texanus (assembly GCF_025860055.1). NCBI lineage: Eukaryota > Metazoa > Chordata > Actinopteri > Cypriniformes > Catostomidae > Xyrauchen > Xyrauchen texanus. The sequence continues at coordinate 33,051,984 of NC_068277.1, read as the reverse complement.
TTTATGTTACATATGGTAGTCAAATAAAGGAAAGCCTCCATCATTTACAGCAGGGATGCTCACACTTCTATGGAATGAGATTTATTTTTGTATACACAACAAATAAAAACACAAATTAATTGGTTAATTATGGAAGAATTGTTTCAAGTGAATTAAGTTACTTGAAACCATTCTTTCATAATTAACAAGGCTAGTAAACAATCAGTAATAAAATAACAATAAAAAACAGCAATGAATAGAAATAATAGAACAAAAAAAATAAAAATTAAGAAAATTCTGTGCATTTTTTAACAGCTTTAAAAGATTTTAATTGCAGTAGGCTATCAAGTATTCAAGTAAATATTCAGAATTAACTACTACAGGTCTTCACTGTATAATTATAATACATTAATACTTTATAAAGCTACAAAAGTTACTCAGTCAAGAGCAGTGTGTGTGTTTTTTTTTCGTGTTATGGTTGTTTGTTAATTATAATGACACTCTAGAAGGCAGCAGGTCTAGCTTACATTTACAAGTCCAACATTTTAACAGAAATGTTTAAAAAAGTTTATTTTTACTTTAGACTCTCTGTGTTTACATGAATACATCTCCAAGATGGGCATTTTGGCAGAATATATTTGACCGTTCAGGTACGCACGCACGCACACACACACGCATGTTCAGCACACACATACGCCGCCTGTCAATCAAACAGGGCGCAGATGTTACTAGATCACTTGCGAATTATAAAATTACATGCTCTGGATTATTTTCAACAGCAGAATAATAATATGAACTTTCTAATTAGTGACACAGGCCTAGGCTATGACAAATATAGCCAGTTATTTCTGTTTTGTTATTGACGTTTTAATCAGTCTGCTTGTCCGGTCGGGCAAGTAAAATTCACTAACTTGCCCCTTCAAAAATCCACTTGTCCTGGACAAGCGTGCATCAGTTAATGTTGAGCCTGGGTTGTACAGATATAAATGGTGATGACATGGCAAAAAAGTCACACCTACAAAGCATGGTAAACGAGACGGAGTTTAATGCAGTTCAAAAATGGTCAAAACACAAAATCGACTAGAGCATACATTTGAGCAATCAAAGAACTGTCTGGGAGTGAGAGATGCTTTGCCAAAGCAATGGCACAAAACACAAAGAACTTTGTTATTATGAGAAGTATTAAAATATTTTTGGTTCATTATGAAACTAGAAATTAGACTGGTGGGCCGCCACAGTCAAGGTAATTAATGGGAAACACAGTATCTATTATCTTATAGATACACACTAGGTTTTCTAGCTAAGACCAAATCAATCTGTTCTAGTTAATTATTAGAAATTAAAACACTTCATTGCAGTACCACAGCATTTGTAACTTAAATGCTACCTATCTCCTTACAAAACAACACAACAATCCTTACATAAACCTGGGAGAATTAGATGACAAATGGTAAAGGAATTTGTCTTTACAAACCTAATATAATCAAAGCCTCTCATCCAGAAAAAGTAAATCAAAATGACTCTTTAAACAGGTTGCTACTATATTGTTTCCAAATCAATTTATAAAGCAAGAGAAAAATAAATTCCTTGGTTGGTCATGAGTCAAACTGTCTCAGAGAAAAGTGTAATTGTCATCTATAGGACATCTATAATAAGATGATAGCATCAGTGGCGGCCAATGTGATGCAGAAAGAGAGCCCATGGCTGTTCCCCGAGGAACATTCATTCAGAGAGCGCTCATATGTCAGCTTTAGCACTGACCCTGAATGCTCTGAAGGGCATTCAAACATGTGACGTTTACATAGTTCAACAATATTTCATCAAGTAATATCTCCTATATACACACCGTGTAAAGCTGCCTCTTCCACAAGACAGCACTTATTTATCAAGATTTACAGATAATTCAGATGGAAGATCAAAGCAAAGAGAAAAAAAATAAACGAAGAAAAGGTCAAATGGGGAATTTATGCAGCTGTACCACTGCACAAAGGAGTAGATAAGAGACGATGAAAACTTCTCATAGAGGCCCAGCGATTTCCAAAACAACACTGTGATTAAAAACATTCTTCAGTTTTACTTTCCCATTGCTCATTTCTATCTCTTTCTTTCGCTCTTTCTTTCTTTCTCTCTTGCTTTCTCTCTCAATCAGGCAGTTTTAACTGATGAAGTCAGCATTGGCATGGCCTCAGTTTGTCTGAGTTGAGCAGGTTGCTGGCAGCAGAAGAAAGAAGCATAAATCTGTGTTAAGGCCCACAGCACAAAAACCAGGAGCCACATCCATTAAATGTACTCAAGGATCATGTTCCTGCAGTATTTCTGAGGGAGCTAAAGAATCACTTTAGATTTTTTCCTCAAATCATTAAATGGAAATTACCAGCGAGATGATTGAATCGGTTCTCTTGAGTATCTTTGCTGTGTAAAGGCCCTGATATATACAAGTTCCTAATCGTTCTTCGTTCAGGGGTAAAAAAGTTTGAAATAGCTGAGCAACGGTATACTGTTTGCAAACATTCAGACACAGAGAATGGCTTTCGCTGCAAATGGCACAGGAGTGAAAGAGGGTATCGGAGAAGATCTGATTCCTTTTGTTGACTAATTAAACAAAAGCATTCACATGACATGGTCTTGGAAAATGACTATGCAAAAGATCGAACAGATGTAGGTAAATTTGCGCACGGTGTTCATGTTGACTGATCTTGACAGACTGAAAAACTTAAGTAGAGATTCAGGTAACACCTATCGATGCGGTGGACCAATGGCAGTAAGTAGGTGTTTAACAACCGGTTAGAATTTTTGCGGTTTAACTCCAAAACACCTTTTTTTGGCCAGATTTTGTTCTAAATGACGTCACAACCATACGTTCTTCGATTTTGTATTAAGTATATCAGGGGCTTAAGGCCAGTCAGATGAGAAAAATGATCCATTATCCATAAACATTAAATAAATATATGTAAATATATGCAAGTCTAACAGAATAGGAGCAAGAATCCAGGGTCTTCATATCAGAGTAAAAGCTGATGTTCTTTTCTGCAAAATAACCAAACCTCTCTCAGATTTCTCTCAATCTCTCTCTTTCTTCTGACTCTTGTGTGAGCTTTTCACAATGTGTGTGGTTGTGTTTGAATGTAAATGTTTATTTCCAAAGCTGGTAAATCACAGTTATTATATTTATGAAGTGCTGCTTTTATTTGCCTTGTTAGGAACGAGTCTGTCAAAGTTGAACCTACAATTATAGTGTTTTTGTTAATAGAAACTTTTCTCACAGGTTTGGTTTAGTTTAGTTAGATGGCTTTTAAAATCCTCAGTAGCAGATGTCTGATTGAGTTAGAGTTAAATATCATGATTTATGACGTGTGCATTCCATGCAGTTTTGAAGCAAGTTTTAGAGGGGAAATGCCTTGAGGATATGAGCAGCATGAGACGGTTTTCTTTGTGAGGGATATAGCTGCTTATAAAAGCACATAGGATTTTTTTAAGTATATGAACCATAGAGTGCGTGTGTGTGGGGGTGCATTTCCTCTATACTATCAGGGTGTTCATACCTGGAGGATGTTGAAGGATTTAAATAGGGCGGGGACAGGAGAACACCTGCGGGCATCCACCAGGACAGTCAAACCCAGAGCACTAACTTCCTTCCTGTAACACATATATGCAGAGTAATTTCAAGGTTAAACACGGTTGATGAAGGTAGTGCAAATTAATAACTTACGCAATGGTTTGTTGCCCAAAATACTAAAAAACAGCACAAGTGAAAGTAGAAGTAATGTGCAAACGTTTTCGGCACATAACATGTTTCACGAAAATCTTTGTCTTATGATGGTTATTTAGTGTGTCAATAGGACATGTACAAACTGTAAATGTTAGACTCCCAGATATTCCTTTTGCAAATAAAACAGATTAGAATAGAAGAACAGGGAGCCATGCAACAGATGGCATGTCCCCCACAAAGCCCCCCACTGAACAGAGTCAGTCTGGGATTACATGAAGACACAGAAGCAATTGGGACAGTCTAAATAGATAGAAGAACTGTGGTACATTTTCCAAGATGCATCAAAGATCCCATTTGCCAACAACCAAGAAAAACTGTGTCATGGTGTACCTAGGAGAATTGGTGCTGTTTTGTAGACAAAGGTGGTCACACCAAATATTGATTTAGCTTTTTTATGTTTAATGGACTTAAATTGATGAATGAAAACTATTTTCATCCTCACTATCCAACTTTTTTCACAAGTACCTTTTTTCTGTAAATCCTCTAACAAATTACTGACAAAAAGCATAGGATTTGTAGCAGATGAAGTTGAATAGTAGTTCACCTGAGTGTGGTGTAGAAGAAGACCATTATCCGCACCAGCTCTCCACTGTTGCAGTTTGGATTCAACCAGACAGTGTTTCTCATTGTCACTGTTACAAGTGCATGGCCTGATTTATCTCTTGTTCCTAAAATTCAAAAGGTCAGTAGGTGAGGTGTTTTTTTTAGCATGTTAATCCAAACCTAAATTCAAAGCAATTATTAGTGTTGGAGGCAGTTCCTTACCAGGCAGGCAGAGCACTCCTGAGCTCAGGACATCAGGGTTGATGTCATGGACCTCACTCAGAGCAGTCTGGGTCCTCTGGGTGATAATTGGTAGTGGTAGGGAATCTGCTCTCTGGCTCTTACCCGGCAAAGTGGCAGCAGACAGGTGGCAAACATTACGGTCTACTCTGTGACTGGATGCTGAAAAATTAAGATTTGTTGAGTGATTTTTTTTAACACAAAGAAGTCTGTTTACAGCCAAGTCTGCAACAGTCATTCCACAATCTGTTTTATCATTAAAGACAATAACACTCTCTGTTTTAGGCTTCAGTAAGAGCACAGATAACATTGATTTAATCAGTATTACTTTGTGTTTGCTGCAATTTTTGATTGCTCGGTAACACATAATGGAGTTAACTAGGAGTCTGACCGTCTAACCGTTGGATTATAAAGCCTTCAGATGTCTGTGTGCGAACACTATTTTGCTCAACCTCAAAAGTTCATTAAAATAGCTAAATCTCAATAAGTACAAAGCTATTCAGACTCCGATGTCAAAAACTGAGGATTGTTCACATGACACATCTCTGAATTACGTCAGTAGGCCCACAATCTCAAAATCCACTAACAAACACTATCATAGAGACGCCCAGTAACAAGTCTGAGCATTTGCCCAGTCTGAACCAGTACGTGGCTTGGCATCAAAATCGCAAAAACTCTGCTAACAAATATAAAAGCAGTCCATGTATCACTTCGTGAATCGAACCATGGGGTGGCTTGAATCTGTGCCCCAAATTCCTGACAGCATGATAGGGCTCAGTGATAAATTGAGATCAGCTTCCGAGTGTCATAAAGCTAAAGATTTGCTCCATTGCACTGCCACGCTCTAAAACAGATGAGATACAGTACTGGGAATTGAAAATGTAGCCCAGGACTCGTAAAACAGCTTACACAAGGACAAGGAAAACTGGGATGTATCATTGCGAAGAATAATCTGGCTGAGTTCGCTATATTACAAGAGGGATTTGCACTGTAACAGCAGATGTGAAGTTCTGAGGAAAGAAATATAAACATATTGGAATGTTTTTCTTCCGCCAAAAAAACTAAATTAAACCTTTTACCCCCTTGAAGCCCCTCTCTCACTCCATCTCTTTTGATTTTCCTCCTTGTCCATGCTCTGGCCACAAACTCCTCACATTGAGGAAGTCAACCATATGAGCCCCCGAGGAGCCAAGTACTGCCCCAGACAAAACAGAGTTGAGAGGGTCTTGGCTTCACACCCTCTCACCAGTCTGGAGTTCAGCCTGGAAAAGGCCATGGGCCATCACCTCTGCCTTTCTTCCATTTTATCATGCATTTATCATGCATTTATTTCTTCTATATTTCCTCTGATTTGGCTGTGGACTCAGAATAGCAAAACCATTGGGATCATTTCTAAAATATACCATTTATAACAAGTTATTTCCATACAGCAGCTACATTTATTGTCCTAATAATGTGTCTATTGAGTATGTACCTTCCAGTGAATGTGTATATATCCTGTATGTGTGTCTGTTCTAAACATCACACATCACTAAATGCAGTGCTCAGAACAAACATTCACAAATCAAATGATACTCACTTGCGGAACAATTACTGAGGTTATCCATATAACCTAGTTCCTCAGTCTTTTTCTTCCATCTGTTCTGCTCATCAGCTCACTCTCACAGCCTGAATTCATATCAAAGTCTCTGCTGCTTTTTAAGCTGAAGAGGTTTTATAGAGCCTAAAATCATTGTGCAAAGGCAATTTGCCTTTCAAAAAATGCTCTCAGCAAACTGCTGACACTGAAGTTTTGATGTTTAACTTTTCTATTTATATGCTCAATCTTATTTAATTGAAACTGTGTATTAAGATTAGACAAACCTGAAATCCTCAGAATTTTTTTTTTATGAATGATAAATAGAATAAACAAAACAAAAACTGGCAAATAAGCAACATGTTTTGTCTATAGAGGTAATAATAGCTTTAGTACTGAAGCTCGAACAATGATTTGGGTTTGTGAACCACCCACTATGAGAGAAAGGATAAGATCTATCGTAGTCAAACTACAACAACAAACACACCGTAATTTCTTCTTTCTGCTGTTCATTTCTTCAAAGAAGTGCAACCCACACCCATTCTCCATTACTGAAACACTCTACAATCCCCCCACCTGTACCACATCTGAGTCAAGTGAACACATCCAAATCTGCTGGATGAAAAGGAAGGAGAGGAAAGGGAGGTGGGACATTGATATCAACTTAAAAATATGACCAATAATTAGTCATAGCCATGTAGATCTACTTCCACTACAGAAAGCACATTATTTTGGTGAATCGCTCTTAATCTGCAAATACAATACAGTATGAACGTACAGATAACCATCTCCCGACCATGCAAAACATCCTCAGACTACATGCAATATCAGCCTGACTCACGGCAAACAGTATCCAAATATAGAGTTCAATCAAAATGAAAGCATGATTAAATTACCAAAGTATACAAAGCAGAATTCCTGCACATGACCCAGGCTTCTCTTCAGCCATTTCATTTTACTATTCAGATGTGAAACACTGTCTATCTTGGTCAGTGTTCTGTGGAATACATGTGTGTGTCTAAATTTGAAAACAAACCGTCTAGATGCCAGAAAATGACCTGCAATGAAGCCAGTCCTTGTAAAGCAACCTGTCTAAGTAAAACCAGACCCTCTCATGCCTTTCTTTTAGTCATTTCTCCTGAAGAGAAAAGCAGCTCTATCAGGCCATAGCACAGGCAATTTGACACCCATTTGTAACTTGGTCTGCGACTGAAGGTCCGGCATAGGGACAACCTCAAGACAATAACCTGATAAACTAGAGTAAACTATATACTAGGTTTTCATGCCAGTGGATGAATGGTGATAAAAATTACTCACAACAAAAAGCACCTGCAAATTAGCATGATACATTTTCATGAAAATAAAAAGATAAAAAGTGAGGAATAACAAAAAAAAAGAAATAAGTGAATTGTGACGAGGAGGCGGCTATGGCCAAGCCATGAGGATGCACGCCTGGCACTGAGATGTCCCAATCAGTGGGAGAGAGACAGAGAGGGAGAGATACAGAGAGACACTCTCTCGCTGATTGGGGCAACTCAGCACCAGGAGTGCATCCTCACGGCCTGGCCACTCCCTCGTCACATGAATTTAAAGCAGAAATGTAATTCATATAATGAGGATGAAATGGTGAAGAGGGTTATGAATGAAGTGAAGGAGGAAAAGGAAGAGAAGCAGGTGCATTGACATCAGCCGAGGCAGTGGAGGGAATCTTAAGATGCAATGGAGACACTCTGGAGGCAGCTGTCTTAGATGCAACTGTTAAGATGAGGAAATGGAGATGGTGCCAATGGAAAATAGTAGAAAAATTGAGAGATTTTTATAAAAAGGAAGAAAGCTTGTGGATAAAGTAAAGGTGAGAGGGATGGACTTTGGTAAAGATGACTCTACCTTTTTCTTCCTGCTGATGGTAATGGGACTCTATGTCTGCTTGATGTTGATGGTCTGCTGGAGAGCCATTTACAGAGGAAGTAACCCCATCCTCTTGCCTCTCCTCCTTTTCCCCCTTTAACTCCTCCTTTCTTTTTTGCACTCCTCCAACTGCGGTGGGTGTGTCCTCTACCTTTATCAGTGTGTCCTGATAGTATCTGTCAATTTGTTCTGGGCATGTGTGTCCATTTGTGATTGACACCTCTGAGGATGGATCAGGGACTTGAGAGCATGTTGACATGACTCTATTTTCAGAATAGCTGGTCACTATGACCTCCTGCTCACTCACAACCACAGGGAATCTCACAGTATCGCTCTCAGTGTCCTTTGAGCTTATGGTCACCTTACATCTCTCCTCTGCCTCCTCTTCCTCCTCCCCTTTCTCTTCAACTTTGGTTTGTTTCTCCATGTTTGTTACAATAGAGGATTTGTACTCCTTCTGAACTCGAGAGTTTGTTGCCATGGAGGCAGATATGGGAGTGGTATCTACCAGACCTGTTTGAGTGGTTTCAACTTCTTCTGTCACACTTAAAGCTAGTATATCACTCTCTGTCTCTCTTTCGGTCTCTCTACTGCTTTCATTTTTCACCTGTTCTGCCTCCTTACTAGGCAACATTTCCCCTTCTTCTCCTTCTGCATGTTCTTCCTTTGTCTTGTAACCTTCTGGGAGTTCTACCACTTTCTCATTGACTGTGTCCTCACAGGGCTCTGTCCTCAACTGTGAAATGGGCATAACCAGATCCTCCCTATGCACTGTGGTGATGGAGGCCAAGTCTATTTGTTCCCTTTGCAGAGTAGCTGAAACAGGCCTTGATACTTCCTCAGCACTGGGACTATAATCACTGTCAGATACATTATTGTCACTGCTACAGTCACTAAATGTCTGGCGGTTCTCATTTACTGCAATAGGGTTGGGGACTGACTGGCTTGCAGGACACCCTTGCTCAGCGGGTGCATGGATGTGTGTGAGTATCTGACATTGTCTGAGCTCTGATTGCTTGGTCTGTTTCTGCAAAGACACACTGACAGCTAGAGGCTCAGAAACTGGCACTCTATTAATCTGCATTTCAGAACTGCCTTTAAAATCACTGTCACCTCTCACCTGCTCAGATTCAGGAACAGACATAAAGGGTTCAATAGTAGCTGGGAAACCTTGCTCTGTGTTTTTACTTTCTAAAGTACCAGTTAAAACTTCATTTTCTGGCTGTAATGAGTGAGCTACTTTGCTGTCTGGTTGTGATGTAAGGACTGATCTGTAGTTTGTTTGTGATGCATTTAGTGGCTCATTGTATAGATGTGATGTCTTGATTAGCTTGCTGTCTGGTTGTGATGCGTTGACTGGTTTGCTGTCTGGTTGTGATGCGTTGACTGGTTTGCTGTCTGGTTGTGATGCGCTGACTGGTTTGCTGTCTGGTTGTGATGCGCTGACTGGTTTGCTGTCTGGTTGTGATGCGCTGACTGGTTTGCTGTCTGGTTGTGATGCGCTGACTGGTTTGCTGTCTGGTTGTGATGCGCTGACTGGTTTGCTGTCTGGTTGTGAAGTGTTGACTGGTTTGCTGTCTGGTTGTGATGTGCTGCCTGGTTGTGATGTGCTGTCTGGTTGTGATGTGCTGTCTGGTTTGCTGTCTGGTTGTGATGTGCTGTCTGGTTGTGATGTGCTGACTGGTTTGCTATCTGGTTGTGATGTGCTGACTGGTTTGCTGTCTGGTTGTGATGTGCTGACTGGTTTGCTGTCTGGTTGTGAAGTGTTGACTGGTTTGCTGTCTGGTTGTGATGTGCTGTCTCGTTGTGATGTGCTGTCTCGTTGTGATGTGCTGTCTCGTTGTGATGTGCTGTCTGGTTGTGATGTGCTGACTGGTTTGCTGTCTAATGGTGATGTGCAGATTGGTCTGCTGTCTGGTTGGGATGTGTTTACTGGTTTGCTATCTGGTTGAGATGTCTTGACGGGCTCATTGTCTATTTGTGATATGTTGACTGGTTTTCTGTCTATCTGTGATGTGCTGTTTAGTTTGTTGTCTAGTTGGGATGTGCTTACTGGTTTGATATCTGATTGTGATGGCATGACTGGCTCATTGTCTAGTAGTGATGTGTTGGAGGGTTTACTGTCTGGTTGTGATATGGTGCGTGTTGACATATCAGAAAATGGAGTACTATCACGGTTGGAGTGTTGAGACACAAACAGTCTTTCAGATGCAAGCATAGACACACTGTCACAAGAGGCTGTACCTGTAGCACAGGTGGGTGCAGAACATTCCACCTGCTGGTGCGGACTCTCTGCCTCTGCATAATTCAGATTTTCTTCGATCAGCATGGCACACACCATGCTCTGCGAGCATGCTCCATACTTTGGAAGACTCTCAGCTGGTTTGGCTTTAGGCTGAGTGGATGCTGCAGACTGTGGTTTATGTAGATTTCTGTAATTCATGCTAATGGCCTGAGTGAGAGAGCCTTTCTGTGGGGAAAACCGTGGTAAGGAGATATCGGCTAGCTCCACATACTCGCCCTCTGAATCCTCTAATGTGCAGCTAGAGCTCCGCCCACTGCTATCTTTATAGATCTCACTAAGAGCAGGGAGGAGCTTGACATCCTTGCTTTGATGGTCTATCTCCCCTGATTGGTCCGTAGAAGTGTCAATAAAAATCCTGCATTCTAAGTCATCAATGTTGTCCTCTTGATTTTTGGAAGAGTCCCTCTCCTCTCTGTTCCCAAGTTTCTTGGCCACACTTCTACTTTCACCTTGTCCCATAACTTTGGGGGGCCGGCTGATAAACTCCGGATGAACAATATCCTCCCATGGTACCCTAAAAATATCATTATCCGCTGATAAAAGACAGTGTTCCAGGGCAGTTTTTCTGACCACACTCCTCTCCCGGTTGATGGAGTCCAGCCAGTCCATGGTAAATAGAGAGGTGTATGCTAGCTGAGACACGTCCAGCTCCTCCACATGTTGCCCGCTAACTGCCAGACACTTCACTGTGATGCGTGGAGGGCTTTTAGGTGATGGTGTCACTTGCAAGTAGAAGTCACTAGGACGTAGCACACGCCAGTCCAATGAGGAGAGTTGGATTATGACCTTCTCATGGACACACAGTGGCCAGCCTTCATGACGAAACAGGAAACCACAGTATGGGAACTGTAGAGAGAAGAGTAAAACAATCAGTCGGATAATCCATCATTAAAATCACACTGTTGGTAAGTTACAAAGACAGACTGTTTTTCTGATTTCTGTTGCCTTTCTGTTGTCTAAACTTTCCCAAAAATATATTTCAAGTTTTAATATATTGACAATAAAAATAAACTCCCCAAACTAGTGACAGTTAGTGGTACGATTCTATCAATGAGTAATCTATGGAGAAAACCATGGATTAATACATCTAGTTATATTATTATGTGGCACATACATTTTTCAGGCCTTTATAAAAGCAGTAAGCAATTTTTCCTATACTGTAAGTCTTAAATGGGAAACTATTGTTAACTATGGTTAACTGCCCCATAACATTATTTTCCTGATAGCTAATGAAGTTAGTGTTTTCATCACACATAATACCTTCATTCTGCATGTCCCATTTAATTCGTAAGTATTGCATTTTATGCTTCTAATAACGTGTATAATGGTACCATATTAATGTACAGTATATACATAGTTACATACTTTGATGTTTACATTGCATAGCCATTAAAATAATCACTAAATGATGTACAGCAGGGAACAGCAACCTTTTTTGGCATGAAAAGCCATTTTAATTGTCCTTTTGAATCACTGTGCCATCTCAACCGCACAGCGCAACAAAGGCAAAGCAGACTTGTTACTTTCGCAACCCTCTTCTGCAAACACTGCTCAAACTGATATGAGTCATGCCATCAGTGGCTCATTATTAGCAGTGTTTGTGTAAATTGTTTGTTTGTGCTGTTTGCCTCTGTTTTCCAGCGCCGTTTCGTCACACTTTAACAATGTTCGGCTTTCCATTAAGTTCATAACTAGTTCAACTACTCCTATCTCTCGCAATCGCTCGCGTGCGAGTAATTACCACGTGCAAATGGTGGATCAAACTATTATTTGCAGCCCTCCTACGGTACCACAGCGGATCCCCTTGGCCTTGACATGTTGAGGACCCTTGACCTAATTTAGGGCTGTTTTAAATTAAATTATACATTCGAATATACGTCAAATTTAAGGAAAAAAAACCCATTAAAATGCTAATACTGTGCATTTGAATTTTTAATGTGTGCCAAACACTGATGATGACTTCAAATCAAATCGCATTCTTGTGCGAAAAATGGCTAGGGCAACAAATATATTTTATCAGATAGAGGGAGTCTTAAGATGCTTTTAAAGTTCTTTTTAATTAGACAGCATCTAAAAAAAACAGCACCTGCTTTGCACGAGACACTGAATAAACAATAACAAAGTGAAACAAAGACATTTGTCTAGTACGCATTTACATGCGCAAAAACAAATGGGTGGTTGCAAAAAATTTTGGTGTGAACAGCCCCTTACAGTAGGTGAAGGTCTTTGGCCATTGCATCTCATAAAAGCATTTCTCAGATAAAGCAATGAGTTTTTAAACGCTTTGTCCGCGTCTCGAGATCCTCGCGTTCGGTTCCATTCTGTTGTGTTCCGTCTGTTTGAACAGTATTTTATAGCACAATAGTTTGAACAGCCCCTGGCCTGTGCTCATAGTCTGAGTTCAGCCGAATACCACTACTATCTGGGAATATTGGTACCCTACATACAACTATAATGAATAAAATACAATCTGATATATCTCTGTTATTATAACTTGAGTCTGGATTAGTATGCTCTGGAATCAGTTCAAGTTTAACACCATGTGAACTGTCTATAGAAGCTTTTTTTATCGGTGTATAGATATAACATCAACACGCACGGGCGAATTCTGTATGTATGCAATTTCCCGTGAAATCCATTCCGACAGCTCGAAAATATAAATTATTATTATAGGTTTATCAAAGTGTATTTATGTAAAGACATGGTTTGGAATATGGATTTTTGTTGCACTCTCTCATTAATTACATTTTATTATTTATTAACAAAAAATAAAAAGTGATATAGTGTAGAGTTAAGGTAAAAATTTGAATTTAGTTTCTGTGCCCAACTGACAGCCCTAACCTAATGTCAACATTCTGCCACTTGTAGCATGTTTTTGCGAATCCATCCTATTTAATGAACACAGTAAATAGCACAGATAATGAGATCACAGTGACTTGTGGATTTTTTTTATTGTTGAATTAAAATGCCTCTAGACTGTGCAGTGAGATGGTTTAGACAATAAGCCATTTTACTGTAACTCAATTTTAGTCACTCTGTACCCCATTTCATTCATTTGCATGAATTTTGCTCTCAGTAAAAAGTCTAAATTGGGTTTACTACTACGTAAGTGGACTGGGAGACTAACATTCAATAAAGAATGAGAAAATGGCCCAAGAAAGTCCCAACAGAAATCCACAGTTCATTGGGGTTCTTCCTATATGCCTTGACAGTCATCACATACTGTAATACTGACCCATTCTCTGTGTAACATGATGCATATGTGCTTTCAGATATACAGGCAATGAACTGAATATTCTGCTTGAGTTTGACTCCGGTTAGCTGAAAAGGACCCATTTTCTTTGAAAGGCAGAGCAAGGCAAGGGAGGAAGAAAAGTAGTGTGTACTTGTGCTGAGGGTATGATGGGGGTGAAAGGGCTTTTTATTCACAGACCTCTCAGTTTAAGCTTCTGTGTCCCATTATTATATCCTCATTCACTTAAAAAAAAAATGACCCCAGGTGCAGCAAGTAGGAGCTGTTCCCACAGTGTTCAAGAGAGCACACATTGACAAATAAATGCACACATAAACACACTACAAAAAAATATTACCTCTCTATCCCCTGACACTGACCCTAACCTCATGGTACACCACAGATATTCCTTTGTGCGAGTCTGCAAAAAGCAACAATAGGAAGTATTTGTGAGGTTTCTCTGTTGTCAGAGCCAGCATAACTCACTGAGAAAGAATTGTTGTTTTTTTGTTGTTTTTTTTATGGTGGATCGGCACTACTGTTAGCATTGACACCATTGAAAGAAAATCATGAAAGCACAAAAACACAACAAGAAAATCAATGGAAATGTGATTGCGTAATTATCAATGTTTAAGATTCAATCTCATCAAATTGAGCTTTGGTGCTTATACAGGCAATGTGAGTTAGAGTCATTCCCCTGTTGAAAAGACCAGCATTGCTGTTCACTAGCTTAAGTTGTGTTTTGGTTGCTGGTCCCCAAGAATGGGATGCTGGTGTGCTGGTGTCCACAACAGGCTTTTAAACTAGCTTAACCAGCTTCATCATAAAGATAATGCTGGTCAAGTTTTGCTGGTGAAAATCATGGCTATGCTGGTCCAACAGCTAGACCACCACCAAAACAGCACTAACCAGCATAATCCAGCCGAGACCATCATGGGAATACCATTCCCCCATTATTTCCTGTCCACTGTAATTATGACAGAAAAGAGGCCTTATATAAAAAAGAAAAAAAAAGAAAACATACTTTTGGGAATATGCGGGTATCATAAAGAAAACTCTAACTGAGGAACCAGCACCTGAAGTGGAGTATACAAACGTGAGTGTGTGCACAGACAGCTGTGTGTGTTCATGTCTTTGCGTTTCATGTGTGAGGGCCACACTAAACATCTGGCTAAGAAAAATCCCTGAACTCTGAAGCACCGATAGAACCTCTAGGGGCTTTTTCTCAAATAACCAAAACAAGAAGTACTAACACAAACTTTTGGGCCAACAGGCTTGCCCTGCCTTTTGTTTCACATACTGTACACGTGTGTGTGTTCCGAGTACACCCTCATGAGGACTAATGATAAGTGGGGGCTCAGCTAACAAAACATGGAGCACAGAAGATGACAAGACAGAACAAAACCAGAGAGAGAGGAAGAGAACACTCACAATACAGTCATGAATGTTGAGCTGAGATAAAGAAAGAAAATGAGTAAAGTAGTGAGTAAGAGAGAGGGAGTAGAATGAGAGGGAAATGTGTCACACACATGCATCCTCCAAGTGAGTGAAAGTCTATGGCATGTCTATTGACCATTTCAAGACGGTTTGAGGAATTGACGTCTTTTTGTTCCTTGAACATTCCCTGCTAGACGCGAACTCAGACTGCATTCTGAACTGGATAAATCCCTATCCGAAAGGCACTCTGAAGGGACAACAATAATAATAATAGTCATGCTGAAAGATCACTTAAAACGGAAATTCCAATTAAAATGACTGAGTTGGAGTTCTGAATTGCCCTGAAAACTCCACATCTTTTAGCCTTTCAAGCACTCACAGTGGATGGTAAAGTGTTCAAAGGGAATAGGGCATAGGGATCATCCCTTCTGAAATGGAACACACCCTCATTCAATACAACAGTGGGAGGTGCTTCATTCATAGTGACTTAAACACGATTGGCGTTACTAACATTAACACGATTGTCAAAATGACATTATTAAAATGTAGACCAGGTTTGTCAGGAGTCTGGATGCTCCCTGAATCCCTGGGTCAAATGGAAATTAAAGAGTTTAGATCTCCGAAAAAGCAAAGTCAAATGGACACATGAACTGCGTGAGTGAAGCAAGACAGCTGGATGGATATGAGCAGTAATAACAACTGTAGCACACATCTTATCTCTGGTAGGTGAATGAAATTTATACCAACTAATTGTAAGTTTGAGAGGTAAAGCACTAAAAGGTAGTATCGCCCCAATTATAATGAATGAAGCTGCGCAGGTAATTTACATTTACATTTGTCATTAGCAGATGCTTTCATCCAGAAGAAAGAGACAAAATCCTTTTTTATCATTAGAAAATAAATCCTTACCTTATCCACAGGTTAAGTAGACACATTTTTTATTAATTTGTTATAGTTTACATCCTTAAAATTGTCTATACACCGATCAATGTGTGTCTGAAAGCGATGAATCAAGAGAAATTTGTCATCAAGTATATATTCTGAGTAGCACTTCTTTTGTGATTCCAAAAAATTGAGGTACAAAACATCTTTGGATGGTAGGGAATAGGCATTCCATTCACTTTACGTTCAGGCACCATGGGCTACACAGAAGTGAGGAAGGAGGCAGATTACCTGTCGGTCCCTGAAATCCTTAAAAAAAAAAAAAAAAAAAAAGTGTTTACATTACTCAGCCCAGCCCAGCCCAGCCCATTCCATTCCCTCTTTTGTGTATCGTTATTATCCTTTTCCTTCTCAATCTCTAAAATTAAAGGAAATTTTAACACTCACACATGCATCTTGTTGAATGCTCTGTAGGATGTGTTTAGCAGGCACCAGGAAGTCGATGAGGTAGCGTAGCCCGTCTCCACGGTATGTCCTCTCAACCACGTCTAGCACCTGGCACAGCACAGTAGCCGCAGTGGTCTCGAACGGAGGGTACAGGGCGGAGAGTGTGCTCTGAATACAGCTGTCCAGAGATTCAGAGTCCTATAGAGAAACAAACAACACCATCATTGGAAGCGGTAGAAATTAACAAGACCTTAACATTAACCATCTATTAATTTAGGACCCAAGCACTGTGAAATATCTACAGAGTATTTTATTGCATCGTAAAATGTTATCGTCAATCACATCAAATTTGTTTTTTTTTGTTATTGATACACAGAGCATGCTACAAGTCTTCAGTTAGGCCACAAGTCCTCAGAACTGCATGAAAAACTATGCTGTTCATCACATCTGATAGACTTAAGGCCCTGATGTACTTCATATGAAATTGAAGAACTAACTGGTATGATGTAATTTAGAACAAAATCAGACCAAAAAGGTGTTTTTGCTTTTGTTTTGGTGGTTCGTAACAGCTCTTTTCTACAGAACATTTAGGAAAACTTCTAACTGGCTGCTAAACACCTTCTGGTCCACGTCATGTGTACGTGTGACCAGAAGCACCACCTCCTACTTTGTTCACGTTTTTCAGTACGTATTCAACACAAGTTATTAGCCAGCTGGTGCAAATTTACCAACATCTGTAGGATCGGTCGCATTGTGACATTTTCCAAGGCCATGCCATTCGATTTTTGTTTGTTTGTTTGTTTAATTAGTCAACAAAATAATAAAATCTACTCAAATACTCTTCAGTGCCTATTCACTCATGTGCCTTCGGCAGTGAAAGCCACTCACACTGCCATAAGTAAGCTTATCATAATTATTTTGTCTTTATTCTGCACATTAACACTTTTATACACTCATCTTTACAGTAATATCAGTAATCATAAATTACAATAACGGAGTGTAATCAGCACAAATTTGGGTCATGAATTCACAATGTAAACAATACACATTTTCTACTGCATATTTTACTTTTAAATCATCATTGAGTGGTTAAAACAGCTTATTTTACTCTTCTAGTGTGAATTCTGCTAAGAATTCTATAAAGTAATTGCTAACACATTTTAATGTCACATTTGTTAAGGTTTTACGGAGCGTCCTCATATTTAAATGCTGAGTGCCTCCCACTGCGGAGTGGCCTGTGTCGGATATTAGGGATGCACAGATACCACTTTTTCTGTTCTGATCCGATATTGGAAATCTCAGTATTTTTTGCATAATCAGTTTAGAATATCTTTACATTATTGTGTGGAACTAATTGGGTGTACTCTATAAGGGGCAGTGGTGACTCAGCGGTTAAGGCTCTGGGTTACTGACCAGAAGGTCGGGGGTTCAAGCCCCAACACCGCCAAGACACCACTGTTGGGCCCTTGACCCCATCTGCTCCAGGGGCGCCGTATCATGACTGACCCTGCACTCTGACCCAGCTTAGCTGGGATATGTGAAAAAAATGTCACTGTATATATGCAAAACATTTATGTATAATGTGTGACAATTATTTTTATATATGTAAAGAAACAAACCTCCAACTACACATTATTTCAATATAAATGTATAGCTTAAGAAAAACTTTATTATTAACTAGAATACTGGATAATGTAGCAGCAAAATTTACAGTAATTCCAGTCTAAGTCATCAGTAGAAAATAAGTTTTTAAATTTTTTGCAAAATATTTTCAACTTGTATCTGGACTTCAAATCTCTTTTTTGTTCAATTTAGTTGTAAGATATCAGCACACTTTTCATTCACACAGTTATTTTTGTAACCCATTCAACTTAAATAATATTATAATTTGTAAATAATTGATATTAATAATAATAATAATAATATATATCTCAATTGTGCACCTTTTGTCACTCACTCACTCACTAGTTCTGATTACATGCACCCGCATATCATTAGTGGCTAATGCAGGACTGCATACAGTGCATAAGGAAAGTATTCACTGCGCTTCACTTTTTCCACCTTTTGTTATGTTACAGCCTTGTTCTAAAATGTATTAAATTCATTATTTTCCTCAAAATTCTACAAACAATACCCCACAATGACAACGTGAAAGAAGTTTGTTTCAAGTTTTGCAAATTTATAAAAAAAAAATAAATAAATAAAAAAAATCACATGTACATAAGTATTCACAGCCTTGGCTCAAGACTTTGTTGAAGCACCTTTCAATATCAATTACAGCCTCAAGTCTATTTGTGAATGATGCTACAAGCTTGGCACACCTATTTTTGGGCAGTTTCTCCCATTCTTCTTTGCAGGACCTCTCAAGCTCCATCAGGTTGGATGGGGAGCGTCGGTGCACAGCCATTTTCAGGTCTCTCCAGAGATGTTCAATCGGGTTCAAGTCTGGGCTCTGGCTGGGCCACTCGAGGACATTCAAAGAGTTGTCCCATAGCCACTCCTTTGTTATCTTTGTGCTTAGGCTGTGTGCTTAGGGTCGTAGTCCTGTTGGAAGATGAACCTTCACCCCAGTCTGAGGTTTTAATCAAGGATGTCTCTGTACATTGCTGCATTCATCTTTCCCTTGATCCTGACTAATCTCCCAGTTCCTGCCGCTGAAAAACATCCTCACAGCATGATGCTGCCACCACCATGCTTCACTGTAAGGATGTATTGGCCAGGTGATGAGCGGTGCCTAGGTTTCCTCCAGACATGATGCTTGCCATTCAGGCCAAAGAGTTCAAGCTTTGTTTCATCAGACCAGAGCATTTTGTTTCTCATGGTCTGAGAGTTATTCA
Source organism: Xyrauchen texanus (assembly GCF_025860055.1). Lineage (NCBI taxonomy): Eukaryota > Metazoa > Chordata > Actinopteri > Cypriniformes > Catostomidae > Xyrauchen > Xyrauchen texanus. Next base: position 33,032,829 of record NC_068277.1, on the reverse strand, counting down.
GGTGCCTTTTGGCAAACTCCAGGCAGGCTGTCATGAGCCTTTTACTGAGGAGGGGCTTCCGTTTGGCCACTCTACCATACAGGCCTGATTGGTGGAGTGCCGCAGAAATGGTTGTTCTTCTTGAAGATTCTCCTCTCTCCACAGAGAAATGCTGGAGCTCTGTCTGAGTGACCATCGGGTTCTTGGTCACCTCCCTGACTAAGGCCCTTCTCCCCCGATTGCTCTGTCCAGCTCTAGGAAAAGTCCTGGTGGTTCCAAACTTCTTCCATTTACGGATGATTGAGGACACTGTGCTCATTGTGACCTTCAATGCTGCAGAAATATTTCTGTACCCTTACCCAGATCTGTGCCTCGATACAATCCTGTCTCGGAGGTCTACAGACAATTCCTTGGACTTCATGGCTTGGTTTGTGATCTAACATACACTGTTAACTGTGGGACCTTATATAGACAGGTGTATGCCTTTCCAAATCATGTCCAATCAACTGAATTTACAACAGGTGGACTCCAATCAAGTTGTAGAAACATCTCAATTTTGAGTGTCATGGCAAAGGCTGTGAATACTTATGTACATGTGATTTTTCTTTTTTTAATTTTTTATAAATTTGCAAAGATTTCAAACAAACTTCTTTCACATTGTCATTATGGGGTATTATTTGTAGGATTTTGAGGGAAATAATGAATTTAATCAATTTTAGAACAAGGCTGTAACATAACAAATGGTGGAAAAAGTGAAGCGCAGTGAATACTTTCCAGATGCACTGTAAATGCACCCCTCTTTCACACACACTCTTTTTCTGTTCTTATCGATAGTATCACTAAGACTCCATACCTTTCTACTATGTCAAACATGCCTGTGTCTTCATTATTGCCTCCAAGTATCATAAGACTGTTGTGAGTTGTCAGTTCATCGTGTCTATATACCTTGTCTGGATATTACATACCTGCTGTTTGCCACTCTGCTCAACTGGATTTACTTTATATCTCTGCCTCCGTGACACCTTTAACCTTTAAACCCTCACGCTTTTATTTTGATATTCAGATAATTATTTTTGATACGCAGGAAGTCCTGTATGTGTCCGTTTGAAGGAAAGTTCACAGTAGATTAATTCGCTTCTTATTCAAATTCTGGCAAAATGCACCTCCAGTGCAGTTCTAAATGCATAGAAGTGAACCAAACTATTGAGCTTCTACATCTGAGATGTTGTCCGTGAGTAGCGCTCAAATATTGCACACCCCATGAAGGCAAAAAAATAGGCACGCCAGTGTGTAAACAGAGCAGCGCCATTCAATAATGAGCTGGAGCCGCGCGTGCATTTTATATATTTACTTATAAAACACAGCCTTTTGTGATTCACGGAGCTATTGCATGTCTTCAAGTGGCTTTGAATAAAACGCACAAGTCATATGAACTACTTTAATTGTGTTTTAATGGTTCTATTATGGTTATTTTTGGAGTTTGACAATAACAAACATGATTAACACACAGTAACGGATTTTGATCAGGCTCTTCGGACTGATACACGATCAGTTTAAAAACATCAGTATTGACTCTCGCAAGTATATTGGGGCCTTTAGAAAGTGAACCACCCAGGCCTGGTCTTGTCTGTCAAAAGCCAGACAAAGCTTTTTTCTGCAATGTCAACACGTGTCTTGAAAGTAGCTGATCTGCGTTCCTGGTGGTCTCTGTGATGGGCATTTCGCTCTGAGCAGCTCAGAAGAGCACATGGACCGGCAGTGAAACCGGAGTCTTGTAGCCAGTGGAGGCCCGAGGACCAACCAAAAAGCTGCTAAAAATATCAGCCGCTCAAACCGCAATTTAAGGGATAGGCTTCTAGTGAATTCTACTCTATTCTAGTCTGTTTGCTCTTCCTAGCGATCACCGTGTCTGCCATTCACACTTTTGTGGTTGAGCTTGTGCGTGTCGGTGTTGCTCAAAGTCATCATGTCTCATATTGAAGGCACAATACACCCCCTCAGCTCTTTTTATTATTTTTAATTCTCATTTACCATGTAGCACTATATTCACTTTCTCTCAACATATGAGGATTTATCAATTAATGCATTTCAGTTGATTGCAAATAAATTTGAGGATCTTATATACCGAACACCACAGCTCTAATGATCCACTAGTGTTTCCAAATTTTACAACTGCACTGAAAGCAGCTCTACCCTACTAATAATTTACCCACTGGGTGTCAGGCTCTTTTCTCATGACGTATTTACTTACACTACCACTTATGGTCTCACAACACTACTAAGGTTACCAAAGATCAGAAGTACAGTAAACCATATCCAATAACTGAGGCCAGGGGAGTGGCTGAGGGATAGATAACTGTTGATAGTTGGAGTATGATAAGCTAACCTGTTTGTGAGTGTACGCGTGATCACCTGTGCGAGTACAAATGTGTATGTAGGCTACACGTGTCTCAAAGACATCCATGGGTAAGACAGTAGTGATAGTAGAACTAGCAACAAGGCCATGAATAAAGTGTGACTAGATGTTTAGGCTATATTGAGAGAGAGAAAGATGTATAACATGGGAACGAACAGACTGAAAAACAACATAGCACAGCTGCGAGCAAGGCTATCCAACAGGTGCACTCTGCGTAGGTATTTTAATTCCACCAGCACAAAACAAAGGATGAGAGAACTAAGATATAATGTAGGAGGAATGAGAAAGACTTTTCTGTACACAAAACATTTACTGATACAAAAAAGGAAGCACCATAGAGACTACCTGTCTACATGCAAGTTTAGAAAGAGGATTACATGAGACAGAAAACTAAAGCCAGATACAGCATAAAGGTAGGGCAACAACAGACCTACATCAGTATATATTTCATTGGTCTTTGCCTCGGACAGAAAATACCATCTGATCATATTGCACACAAAAATGGCAAGAGCTGGCTGAAATTAGAAGCTCCAATTTGATTGGCTGACTGTTACATAACTTCTTGAAGTCAGGCTGCACATGTTTGAAGGGCCATTCACACAGAAAATGTTCATGCTTTAAAAAAAAGTTGAAGGATCTTCTCAGAATGAGAATATGTGCTGTATTTTCTTCACTTCCACAGTTCTTTGAAAAATTCTGGTACTGTTTACTGTGATAATTGTTAGTAAGGGGGTTGCTGTAAAGAGGTGAAAAGTCTTTTAACTGATGCTGGTGTTTTCTCTTTCCATTGTCAGCAATGCTGTTCAGAATATTGCGGCTGTTTGGCCATTTGACATGATTGAATTGCTCCACAGTACTTTAAAATAGAAAATTCTCGTATATAATTAAAATGTGCCATGATATCGAGGAAAGCCCAATTTAAGCATGCATGTGCTACCCCATCACCGGAGCTCGCAACCCAGTTGACGGGCACGCATGGGCAGAGCACAGCGCAACTTCAGGTTTAAATCTTCCACGCACATCCGTGTCCACATGAGAAGCATATTTTGCACTTATAAAGCAAAACTAATATCATAAGGTTTCTGCATCGTCTGATGGAAATGGGTATGGACGTGGCTGGCATTAGAGTGTCAAAATAAATGTGTTACATCGATGACATTGCATCGTTGATTATTTAAACTATCCATTGATTATGGCTGTCAACTTAAATTGTAATATTTGTTGAATTTGAGAAAAAGAACTGTGCCAAGAACTGATGATTTCAGGTCACACTCATTCTTGCTTTTTAAAGTTTTTTTTTATTTTTTATTAGACACTGCATTGCTGAGTGAATCCAGCCAGGTCTTCTAAGCAAACAAATTGGCCTGTTTGCTATGGAGGGTAGAGTCACATGGAGTAACCTCCTCATAGTTGCTATAATGTGGTTCTCACTCTCCGTGGGCTGCGTAGTGAGATATGCGGAGAGGTCTCTGTGCTATGTCCTAACCCTCTATTAACACTGCAGACTTAATGGTTTGAAGGTCTGAAAAAAACAAATCCAGCATGCTTGAAATTCTCACTGGCTGTGGGTGGGTCTGGTACATATCACCAAGGCAGTGACCAATAAGTGCTGTTCATGTATAAAAGAGTGTTTTTTTTTCTAGAAGACAGTAGCTATTTTTTTTATCTGCAGAAAAAGCATGGCATCTGGAAAGCGCTCGTGGATGGTGTATTTGGAGGAGAAGCTTATTCCTCTTTGGATACAACAAGTACGTTTGTATGACATATCGAATATGTCATATCATGAGACCATGAAAAGACAAGCATTTCTGCAGCCCAGATCTTTACACAGTATGACAATAAATGTGAAAACCTTTCGCATTTAGTACTTCGGTCTTATATTATTTTACATAACAAAAATCTAAGCTTAATTTTTGTACACAGCTTTAGATTATATAACATATTGTAGAATGCAGTACATTTCTATAACATTATGTGAAAACATACATACATGGATAACATGTTATACTCTTGTTTTATTTTAGTTCATGGTACTTTAATATACTTTTGAATAGTTAAATTTCACCAAAATTACCCATATCGCCCACCCCTACTTTCTCCTACACTGAAAACATTCCCACATGCTATGGCATTGATAAACTGCATCCATTAGTATAAGTATTTTGAAAGGGTGAAACCCATTTGAGAAATCCAGTTCACATTATACAAATCTCAATTCCAGAATCTGCAGCATTTGATGTAAAATTGATGTTATGAATTTCTAAAAAGCATCTACACCCTAAGTGTTCTACATCATTTCAGATATAAGGAGTACAATCTAATGGCCCACTTCAAGAGTAAACAAATTCCATCTTGCTGAATCTACATTGGTTTGAGACATGGAGAAATGTGCCTTTCAATTCAGCTATGTGCCACAAAAACAAGAGAGAAGAGCCTAGCCTCAAGAACCAGAGCTGAAGAATTTGCAACCAATTATGTCCATCATTAAGCAGAGAATTTGAGATGTTTTTTTCAGTCTGGCAGCGGGACAGCCTTCAAAAGGGTTTCCTCTCAAACAGTTCCGGCCGAGGTGCCAAGAACACATCAATCAAAGGGCAGTCTCTGGGGTTTGGGGAAAAGCTCTCTTGTGGCCACCAAAATCCCTTCGTCTCTCTCTGCTGAATAATGCATAACATCATTAGGATCTCCCATTCAAACCCACATGGCAACACACCACCCATCACCTGGAGTAAAAAGTAATATCACTTTGCAAGAGCCGTCACTCCAACTAAAATATGACTGCAATCATGGGAAGAACAGTGGCAGAGCATGAAAGAAAGATGTTGATTAGAGGAGGCTGTGGTATGTCATCATGACTAATGTTCAGTTATGAGTCTGACTTGTAGTGCCTGTAGTGTATTCTCAATCAATGCAGGTTTCCTCTCTGCAAAATTGTTATCGAGAGTGTCACATATTTAGCATTACTTCTTAATTTTTTACCTTTTAAAAAGGTAAGATACATCTTTTCCTCAGTGTCTGTGAGCCGAATATGAGACCATAGATGGGCCCAGTCAAAGTGGAGAGGGATTTACGCTTAGCTTGCAGCAGACCACACAACCAGTCATCCCCCCCAACCCAAATTTCACTAATTTTGCTTGTATCTCTCAGGAATTAGTTGGGGATTTGGGTCTACAGTAGCATAATTTTGCAAAGGTTTGTAGTCATGCCTACAGGAAATACACTTTGCCTCATCATGAGCTTGTGCATGTGTGCCATGCCTTGCTTTCTCATAGGAATAGCCTATGCTGTAGTTTTTGGAGAATTTGCGGTCGGACTTGTCACTGCAGTGAGACTTCATAGAACACAAAACTGCCTTTGTATTGATTCCCTATTTAATTTTTTTTATAATATAAAATCTTTGCCTAATATTTAACCATATTCCAGAATGTGATAAACCATCTAATAATGTCTGTGTCTGGGCTGTTGCTGTCTGCTAAGAGGAGTGTGTTATTTATGGCATGGATGCTTTTCACTAATGATAATCATGACACACAGCTTTGTTAAATCAAGCCGACCTCCTTTTAAGACAGCAGCTTGGCTTTCAGCTGGACAATATTAGATTACTTAAATAAAGCATCTTTTTGGGTCACACTCTAACCAGTAAATAATTAATTGCAAGTGCCCCAAGGGAGTGAAGAAACCCTGTGCTAACTGTTTTATACCTTGTTTTAACCCTCTACAATCGAAAGACACAAACGCTTTAGAAATTTTAAATTAGCAGAGTGGAACATAGGCTGGTGTTCATGTACACTGGTTTGGTATTGCGTAGCTTAGTAGTTGAACACATGATGGGATTGTGAGATGTACAGACTTGTTTTTAAAAACTGCACAAAAATGTAATCTGAAAAATATTGTGTAGGGCTCCTCCAGGAATGGCTTCAGGGTCTGGAATTCATTTCTGAAAATGGAGGGAAGTTCCCCCCTTACATGGCTCATGGGGGGGGGGTCAATTCTTACCTGTAGTTCTATTTAGATGGACAGCCTTGTTTATTACAAACAGGGGCTATGTTTTTATCACATCGCTTGCTTAGAGATGCAGTGTAATGGCACTTACATGTCAAATTAAAAGGTTTATTAAGGTTGTACATCTGTAACATCTTAAGTTCAGTAAATATACACTTCTTCACTGCGCGCGCTCACACTGAATTCCATAAGCATTCAATGCAGCAGAGCTGATTTACTGGAATTACAGTTTAATTCAAAAGACAAGATTATTGATTTGTTCATCTGAATAGATTGGTTTACTAATTGTCAGCTACATGTTAAAGTGTATAACAATGTGTGGGAATTCCTCGCATTATGCAGGTTCGTGTGCACAATGTGTGCAATATCCGCAATCCCACGCCAAATTTCAGGCCTTGAGCTTAACTGTATAGGTTCCTGCAGTGGCTATTGCTTGACTACATGTGAAGCACAGCTTCCCCTAAAATATACAGAAATTGGGCAATGATGAGTTTAATTTATGTACAATTTATTTATATAAAATGACATATTACTCATTTTAAAATTTTTGTGAATAAGTGTAAAATATTACACATCACTTCTATGCTTTTCTTTAAAATAACGTAATTGCTTTTTCTACACAAATATTTCCATGGAAGACAGTGGGCCCACGACCTATAGAGCCATATTAAAGCTATGCTTCAATGGGAGTCTATGGCAGATACCTGTACCATCCAGTTTCAGGTGAGTAGATTCATGAGTTATATTTGCATTGGATCTGCATCTGATTTCTGGACATATGGCTTTCAATCAATAAATTTTTGTCCCGCCTAGAAGCCCAGCATCTTTATATGATGATCTGTAGAGCTCTTAAATAGACTTAGCAACAAATTTAAATAATTGAAAGAGTGATTAACAGCGTATGAAATGTAATGTAGGTATGCCACGGTTTAAGTTTTTGATGGTTGGATGTCCGTCTGTGAAAGAAACGGAGGCAAAAAGTAATAGATCACAAATGAACGTGTTAGTAGACACATTTCTTAGGGATATATGGATGCAAAGTGTGTTTCATAGGGATATATGGAGGAGAAGCACGTTTCTTAGGGATATATGGAAGAGAAGCACGTTTCTTAGGGATATATGGAAGATAAGCGCGTTTCTTAGGGATATATGGAAGATAAGCGCGTTTCTTAAGGATTTATGGACGATAAGCGCGTTTCATAGGGATATATGGAAGAGAAGCACGTTTCTTAGGGATTTATGGACGATAAGCACGTTTCATAGGGATATATGGATGCCAAGCACAGCCCTACTATAGGAAAACGGATAAATACTCAACAAATAAATAGTAGATGTATAATAAGAGAAGCTCCAACATTGGGGACAACACTGCGTATGTGCATCCTATGCACAGAATGATGAGAGTTTGGGTGTACCCAAGTATAACAAATTGAAAGTTCACGTTCAGTCAATGATACCTGGCCAAGCACCACGTGGACCTCATCTGTAACCATAGCAACAGCTGCTCTAACCACCCAAGGCACAAGCATTAGAGATTGTTACATTTGGGTTTGCACAAAAAAAAAAAAACTATTTTATATTATACATTTATTATATATATATATATATATATATATATATATATATATATATATATATATATATATATATATATATATATATATATATATATATATATATATATATATATATATATATATATATATATATATATATATATTTTGCCACTTGTAAATAAATTTTTTATCCATAGATTTTTACAGTTAAATTTACAGTGAAAATTTTCATCATGGTTAATAGCGAAACCGTATAAAGCACATCTGTAGCGCATAAATTGTTTGGCGGCTCGGAGATGTGCACTTATTTGCAATCTAGCAGAACACATTTAGCTATGTCAGCAATCATGATCAGATATTTTTTTGTTGAAAAAAGATAATATCATTTATAAAAAATGTGAGTCAATGTGATTGAAAGGGATAAAAGAGACCTTTTCTTTGAACAACATTTGCGTAAAACTGCAGCTGAGCTCTAACAGATGTGTAAGGTAATAAGAGACACAGTCAAATGTGCACACGCACACACACACACACACACACACACACACACACACACACACACACACACACACACACACACACACACACACACACACACACACACTCACTCTTTGTGAGACAGTGTACGGCAGGGCAGAACACTGGGGATTTGACCTTTTACCCCAGCACAAGTGACAGAATGAACCAATTGGCAATTAGAGCAACTAGGGCTAAATAGAGAAACGAAAGCCCAGTCCTAAAGAGTGACAAAATATTTCCAGTGTTTGTCCTGTCCAAGCTGATCAGGTGATCATGCAATTGTCCGAGAGGGTGGCACAGTACTTTAGTGGGTGGAAACTCTGGCAGTGCTCAATATGATGGCGGCATGTCAGTCAGTGGGGAATTAGAACAACAAAAGAGACCTATAACCCCCTGCCTCCGACTCACTCGCTCTCCACCCCCTCAACACAGACATTTCCCCAATCCATAAGTTCAAACAGGCTGATAAGAATAAGGTTCAGGATATGGGAGCATTTTGGATCTACCCACTTCTCGAAGAGATGACACAGCTGTTGCTCCCAAACATCTCCTGAATGCTCAGTAACCACATCAAAATGTCCATTCAATACTGCTGACTTCACTCACAGATCACTGAAGGGGTCAAACCTGCCTGGAACACCTTTCAAGTCCTCAAATATAGTATCCAAGAAGAAAAACACATTCAGGAAATATTTATCGACTGGCTCACTTGACAAATAGTACCTGTATAGCTCTTTTTCCAAGAAAATGGGTCCCAAGAGAGATAATTTTCCTTTAGAGAACAGGAAAAGGGTACAGAGAGATGAGCTGAAAGAGTAAATGAGGAACTATGTTCAATTGTGACTGTCAGCAGTCTTTTAATTAGACCATTACATGATATTTGAGGACAGGGCTCAAATTTTGGGATGATACTTCATATTTTGTTTATAGAAGATTCACACACACACGTCTCAGTTAAACAAAGATTGAAAATAAGTTAAATTAGTTACAAATATCAGATATACACCAGCGACCAAAGGTTTGGAATAATGTACAGATTTTGCTGTTTCAGAAGGAAATTGGTACTTTAATTCACCAAAGTGACATTCAACTGATCACAAAGTACAGTCAGGACATTACTGATGTAAAAAACAGCACCATCACTATTTGTATTTTTTTATAAAATATAGACAGGCCCCATTTCCAGCAGCAATCACTCAAACACCTTATCCCTGTGTAATCATGTTAAATTGCTAATCTGGTAATAGAAAATAATTTGCCATTATATCACACACTGCTGAAAGATATTTAGTTCAATAAATGAAGCTTAACATTGTCTTTGTGTTTGCTTTTGAGTTGCCACAGTATGCAATAGACTGGCATGTCTTAAGGTCAATATTAGGACAAAAATGGCAAAAAAAGAAACAACTTTCTCAAGAAACTCGTCAGTCAATCAATGTTTTGAGGAATGAAGGCTATAAATTGCTTGAAATTACCAAAGAAAAACTGAAGATTTCATACAAAGGTGTACACTAGTCTTCAAAGACAAAGGACAACTGGCTCTAACAAGGACAGAAAGAGACGTGGAAGGCCAGATGTACAACTACACAAGAGGATAAGTACATCAGAGTCTCTAGTTTGAGAAATAGACGCCTCACATGTCCTCAGCTGACAGCTTCATTGAATTCTACTCGCTCAACACCAGTTTCATACACAACAGTAAAGAGAAGACTCAGTGGTGCAGGTCTTACGGGAAGAACTGCAAAGAAAAAGCCACCTTTGAAACAGAAAAACAAACAGAAAAAGGTTAGAGTGGGTAAAGAAACCCTGACGATGGACAACAGATAGTTGGAAAACAGTGTTATGGATCTTAACCCCATTGAGCATTTGTGGGATCAGCTAGACTGTACAGTGTGTGAGAAGTGCCTGACAAGACAGTCACATCTATGGCAAGTGCTACAGGATGTGTGTGGTGACAAAATGACAGCTAGAATGGCAAGGATCTGCAAAGCTGTCATTGCTGCACATGGAGGATATTTTGATGAGAACACTTTGAAGTAGTTTAATTGTAATATTAATTTTTCATGTTATTAAAGTCCTGACAATACATAGTGATTGAATGCCACACTGGTGAAAAAAGTACCCATTTCTTTCCAAAAGAGCAAAATCTGTATATTATTCCAAACTTTTGGCCGCCAGTGTATTGCTTCAAAGTTCAAAAACAGAGCTCATCATCACATTCCTGTTGTGAGCGAGGCAGAAAAAGAGAGTGCTCATACATTCCACAGGGAATCCAACCTGATGCTCACACAAGTCATAACTGTTCAGACAACTGCTGTGAGCCCTCAAACACATCAAGAAAACCTCCCCATGTGATTTAGAGTATGCACTGTCAATACAGCTGTGGGAAAGCTTGATAACCATGTATTATAACTTGTCCCTTCCAGGCTGATTGAAATTTACACAATAATCTTTACTTCTGAAAGGTATATTCTGGGTTCAATACAAGTTGAGCTCAATTGACAGCATTTGTGGCATAATGTTGATTACCTCAATAATTAACTTCACCCTCCTCTTCTTTAACCTCCTGAGACACTGGCTAGATTGCTGTGCATTTTCCATTTCCCTTTATGATTTACTAACTAGTAGCAGTAGTAGCTATTAACTAGTAGCACCTGATAACCATGCAGACAAAGCAATTTCTTATAACAGCAAATATTTTTGCTAAAAATGTATGTCCTCATATGGGGACAGTGGGTCTATGATAGGATTGCAATGGTATCAGATTTTCACAGTACGATAACGGTCTCAGAAAATGTCATGGTTTCACGGTATACGGTATTACACAATTACTATGATCAGTTACAATGTCCCTTAATTACTTCTATTTTTTTGGTTGAGCAAACACTTTTTTTTATAAATTAAACTTGAAACAATTTTTTTTTTATTGAAGTATGGGTAAAATAAATTTAAAAAAAGTCTCCCCTTTGAAAATAAATAGAATAAATACGAAAGCTAACATAATAATAATAATAATAATAATAATAATAATAATAAACAGAATTATAAACATGATTAAAAAAATAGCATGTAACTATAACAACTGGTTTTGCTTCAGGACAGATTTTACATTGGAAATCAAGTGGCAACCTAATATAGATTAAACAAAACCTGTATTTAATGTATCCTGGGTCGCATTTCCTTTCCATAGTTTTGTTCATGTTTTTCCAGTACAAGGACATGCATCAAGTAACATTATTTTTGTTTTTGATGTCAACAACAAAATCTACAGGAAGTTTTCCCTCCCCCCTTTTAAAAATTAAAGGGTATATTTACTTATATGAGCCCATTATTATCCCATTTGTTTCCTAATTTCAAACATAGTTCAAACAGAACACACATATTACCATGGTTAAGTCAGTGTAGCTAGTCTTAAATAATAGTAATAAAAATAATAATAAATTATAGTATTTATAAATACTAGCTGAAACACATCTTGAAAAATGCAACGGTTGATATAAAATGAGTTCTAATAGATTCTACATTTAGATAATTTCAAATGAAACAAACATTTTGTCAAAATATAACAGTTACATTTACTCATGTAAAATCCTGAAACAAATTTGCAAAGGTGGTGATTAGGGCTGGGTATTGAGTTTGATAAATTTTAGGCACCGACCGAATTGCCTCTAAACAATCGAGTATCGAAAAATGTTTTGTCGTTCGGTACCAAATTTCGATACCTAAGGGGTTAATCTCGTCAACGTCAGTGATAAGCATGTAGCATGCTAGATGTGTCCAAATCTAATTGTTTAGGCATCAAGGAAAAACACTAGTATCAGAAAATGGTTTGAGTTCCAGGGCTAAGAAAGAATGTTATAAGTAACATTGCTAACGCAGTTCTACATTACAGAGAAATACTAAACATGTGCATATATGACGCGCTGATACAGAGGAGTGCAGTCTCGTGGAACATGCGCATCTAAGGATCTCACACTTTGTTTCTGCCTTCCGATTTTTATTTTTTATGAATGCTGCAAATGACCTCAGACATCTCACTTTAGGAGGTGCTTTGAGTTCAGTTCACTTCATTTCCACAGAGCAGTTTATTGTGAACGCAACTATGCCGCCTGTAAAATAATATAAACTATATAAAATAATACAAAAACACATTCACCTCGAACCATGATTTATATTTCAGTGATTATTATCATCATCATAATTATTATTATTATTTTTACATTTATAATTGTTTATATGTCTTCATTTGTGTAAGAAATTTTCCGCCTGCATGTTTAGACGGATTCTTATATATATATATATATATTAGGGCTGTCAATCGAAATAAAATTGATCGAATTAATTACATGGTGCATTGATTAATTAATCATGATTAATCACATTTAAATCGCATATACAAATATTTGCTGAAAGCCCCTCATATAACAATAATTCAATATATAATGATGAAATAATTATATAATATTTAAAGATAACTATGTGTGTGTATATGTGTATAGAAAATATTAAGATAATTACAGTGCTTTACATTCTTGTAGCAGAAGAGATAATCATTGATAAGACTCGGCTTTAGAATACAATGTATTGTTTACTACCATATTATTGATCATGGTAGGGCTGGGTAAACGATTATTTTTTAAACGATTAATCTAGTGATTATTTTTTCGATGCATCGATTAATCTAACGATTCATTTTTCCAGTCCGATTCGATTTTGATTCGATTATCTCCCCATTAATTGACTAATAGCAATTTATACATGTTGATTTACATTTCTGAATGAAAAAAAATATTAATTCCTTAACATTGCAATATATGTTTATTGCTCTTAAAATTCCAAAATAAAAGACTATACAAGTGCAAAGTAATGCATTCTTAGTCAGAGGTAGCATTCAATAAAACCTTGAAGCCTTGAAAACACATAGGCCTAGCTTACTGAAAAAAAGTGCATCTTGTAATTCTTCATTCACATAAAAATAACAACAACATATAGTAATACACTCTGCCACTCTCCTTTTTCTTAAACTCAAAATTCAAAAATAAAATTCAAGTAAAAGTGTACAAGAGCAAAATAATGCATTCTGATGTCTAGCATTCAATAAAAAATAAAAAGGTCACCCAGCCACCCTTTCTTAGAGCTATTGATAGAATACAGTAACTATTGTAAACTTGGGGCTTTAAGCTAATACAGAAAGTGCTTTTCCAACAAAAAATACATAATGAAAATAAACATTCAGAATTCAACATTTATGTTGAACATACTGAAAAAAGTATCTTCATTCACATGCAAATAACAACTTACACTCTGACACTTTCCTTTCACCTTAAGAATACTGTCTGTGTGTGTGTGTGTGTGTGTGTGTGTGTGTGTGTGTGTGTGCGCGGGCGCCTCTTCAGATGCTGGTGCATTGCCGTGGTGCTAGAATGGAAGGCCATCTCCATTTTGCAAAGACGACATATCACGGAATTGTTTCCTTTAATTTAAAAGAATTCCCATAGAGGAACGAGTGCCTTGCACTTCTGATAGTCTGAGGAGCCACTCGTGTTGCAACTACTCTCCGGCGCCACCATCTTTGTTTTGGGTCTGACGAATCGACGCACATTTTTTGCGTCGACGTATCCCAGCCCTAATCATAAGCCATTCATTGACACACAGTTCACAGCAATCCATTTCACAAGTGAATTTGTCAATCATATTTATTATGAGGGCTTGTTTAAGGGCCCATCAATGAAAACCTGCATCAGACATGCTTGTGTAGAGTCTCGGGTGCGTTGCGTCATAAACATAAATGTTTTCGGTCACTGTTTCAAGTTAAATATCATTTAATACTCTTTAAACACATCTTGAGATCCCTTAGTTCGGATTTGCGCTCCTTCAAGTGTTTTGAACACAAGAACATAACACATGTTTGTGTTGTGCTGTTGCTGGATGTTGTTTTCATCACTGTATAAACTGTGCGTTGCTCATACAGCTGAAGTGTCAATTACTGCCCTCTGGTGTAAACAGGTGGTACTACAAGCTTGCATTTCTCAGGAATCTTCCTTATTATGGTCCGGGGGTATGAGATTAATTGCGTTAATTGTTTTAACGCGTTATTTTTTTATAAAATTAAATGCACTGAATTAATGTGTTAAATCGACAGCCCTAATATTATTCTATCACTTTATTATTTATTTATTTGCTTTGTTTCATTTGGAGTGCAATTTAAATGTAGAAATGTATTTGATTTAAGTTTTTTGTTTTTTTTAAGTAAATTATTTAATTTTCAACGCAAAATCAATAAAGCAAGAATATTCACTAATCCCTCAGCCCGAGGTTTCCGATGTAATTGTGTGTTTATGTATGTATGTATGTATGTATATATATATATATATATATATATTGTGAAGGAGGGAACTAAACTAATTTATTCACACACACATGATATATTTTCCTGGATAACAAAATACCCGACAGGTAGAGAACGTACGGATGAAGCTTCTTTGCCAGAGAGATGCTCACAACTGTTGTAAATCCATCTTTCAAAAAGTTTAAATAAGTTTCATTTGAACTTTTAGTTCATATAAATAAAAAATAAAGTTCAAAGTTCGAAATCAAGGTGTATTCTTTATTGTGTAAGCTTAACCCTAACCCTGCTTAATGAAAATGATCCCATAGTACAACCTAGCGTCAAACCAATGGTAATAACTTATTCATAGTTTTCCTGCAGAGTTTCTTTTTTTTGAACAAAGTATCCGAAAAAGTGTCATTTAGGAACCGGTATCGAAGTCAAGGTATCGGTATTGAAAAAATTTTAACGATACCCATCCCTAGTGGTGATGCATCATAAAAAACATTTTTTTTAGCATAGCACAGTGTTGTTCTATTCCTCCTCAGTGCTGTATGGCATGTCAAGGCTGCCTACTGTTTGAGAAAAGTCTCACTAGAATTTAAATTGGTCACATAATATCGTGCTCCTCAATATCGAGGGTAACCCGGTTGTTGCACGCACACGTCAGAGAGTATATCATGATCGCGAGCTGGTTCTGTAACACTCGTGCGAAAGTGCAGATGAGAAGCCTTCAGCTGATTGCGAGATTATCATTATATCGGTCTCGGCAGTGCTACATAGGCTATTACTTGGGCGGATGCCAAACTATCTTCAATAGGAGAACCATGGCATTGTTTTTTTCCACTGCATGTGTGTGGGGCAAGTTGATGAGTCTGACAGGCAGTCGAGGAGGAAAGGAGATGCTCAAGGTGAAGTCCGTTTGCATTTTTTTCCTCAATAACATATATAAGCAAATATACATGGAATGAAAACCATCAATTATCATACTGTGAAACCGGTATACCACTGCAACCCTAGTCTATGATTTTAAATGTTTAATTAATACAAAGATATAGAAAGTGAGCTTTGGTTATTAAAATACTTTCTCTGCTTTGGCAACAAAATCTCACTCTTCTCTCTCAGTATTGTCAAACAAGTGGTAGCCAGTGCTGCAGCATTTGAACAATGAGAAATTGGCTTAAATTCTGAATCAAAGTAATGGTCACCTAAGTCCAATGTTGAAATCAAAATTAGCTTTAATCAATTCTGAATCTATGTACTGTTCAACATTGTTCAAATGTCCATTGTCCATTTCATCTAACCTCTGTATACAGCCCCGAAAGTTCCCAATGGTGACCCGGTATGCTAATAAACAAGGACATTGTGATTGTCAAAAATCACTGAAATTTTCAAATTGGCACATTAAATGAAACTAGAGATGTAACTCTTTTGACACTATGTAAAAACTAGAGATGCACCGATTGCAATTTTCTTGGCCGATTCCGATTTTTTGCAAGTGTGACCTGCCGATACCGATTTTTCCAGATTCCGATTTTCTTTCTAAGAACTATTATTGACCGCATATACAAACAAAATGTTATTTTCATAATAAAATTAATTATTAAACATTACAATTTCCCTCAAACTGCACAAAGTTACAGGATCTTCTCTCACTTAACTCTCAAAATAAAGTGCTCTGTGACTGGAAAGAGGTAGAAATAACAATTAACTGCAAATCAGTTGCTTTATATAACAGATGTCATTTCCCACTATTTTTATAAATGGACCTTTTTCTCTTTATTACTCGTCTAACAAAACAATTCCAAAGATCTGAAAAACTGAAGTGTCCAATACACTCAACGTACGTTAGATGTCCAAATATCAGTTGTAAAACTGAGCACTGCTTGTAACGGCTTGTACCATACCTGTCAACACTCCCGGTTTTCCCGGGAGTCTCCAGTTTTGTTATTTCTCCCAAAAACAACTCCCATAATTTGTATGGCCCAAACCACGTTATATGAATAATCGCATCAATATATTATTCCAAGGTGGTCCAGTTGCCAGATCTTGAATGAAACGCATCCTACTCACACAATCGACACATCATACACATTACAAATCATTTATGACCTCAACCTGGCAACCAAAACCCATTTGTGCTGCTGATATCCGCGCAGGTAGTAGACGCGGGATGTTAAATCAAACATCACTGGTAGATGGGAGGAGAAGACTCAGCTGGTGCTCCGGTGAAAAAAACAAAATATCCATGTACATTTAACAACAGCTGGATGGAAGAATTTAATTTCATATCCCGAAGCCATATCGACAATGCCCACGCCTTTTGCAATGTGTGTCGCACTGATTTTAATATCGGACACGATGGGAAAAATTACGTTACTCAGCACATTAAATCACAACGGCACAATTTGTATAGTATTTAGCCTGCCTCTGCCATCCAGCAGCCCACTTCCCCTCTCCAGATTTGTGTACCCAAATGTTGACAGATAACAGGCTGCGTGTGTGACATGACACGAGATTAAACAACTCAGGCAACGCAACGTCGGAGAGTACCTCCTACTCTGTATCGAGGAAATTTATCCGATTTCTGATCCCTCTGTCCTCAACTATGAAGAACAGCTGATCATCCAGGGCCATGAATTCCATAATTTTCCTCAGTAATTGCTTTGGTCTTTTCGCTGCTCGTACCAAGGATTGATAGGAGAGGCTGCTGACTTGTGGCTGGCTCTGAGCTCTGGCTAGCTTTAGCCGCTTTCACTTTTTAGCTTCTTTTTTAAAATGGGCATTTTCAGCTGGGTGATGGTGTTTTAAATGTCTAATTAGGTTTGTTGATCCAAAAGTTATTGTGGTGGTTCCCCCACGGTTTACTTTTGCCTTACAATTATTACACATTTCGAACTTTATGTATTCTTCACTCACAGTGAAGATCTTCCACGCCAATGACATGTTTACATGCAGCTGTGACGTTATTGCCTGCGCCGCTGGCAACAAAACGGACTGGCTTGGAATCGGAAAGACGTGAGGCTGACCGGCCGGTCACCGGTCCGGCCGAGCATGGGGAAAATCAGCTAATTCTGGTCCCTGGCTGGTCGATCTCTTGTAAAAACTTAATGAGGTTTCCTACCAGATGCACTTTTCTTTTTCTGTTTTCTGGTCTGTTCACAATGAATAATTTCACTGAAATTGCTGCCATCTTGTTTTTTCATATAATTTAGGCTTTGATGATTTAACCCTTAAAAGCAAGCCTAGACCTTCCTGATTTGAGATCACTAGGTATAAATCAATTGAAAGGTATAGGGTACAGGGAAGCTAAAATTCAATGTCCTCATGAGGACACGGGGTTGCATGATGTTCAAAAAAGTTCCAATGAGGTATTTACAATGGAAGTGAATGGGGCCAATCCATAAACATTAAGATACTCACTGTTTCAAAAGTATAGACACACAATTTAGGTGTTAACATGACAGTTAACATTTATGTGATAAAATCACTTACTAACCTTTTCTGTGTTAAGTTATATCCAATTTGACAACGTAAAACTGTAAACCCTAAAACGACAATTTAAACAACTTTACAGCTCAAAAAAAGTTAACAGAATAATGAATGGACATGATTTTCTAAAATTATAAGCTTCACATTTCTGACTTTAAACCCTCAACAAATTGGTCCCTTTCACTTCCATTATAAGTACCTCAGTGTAATTTTAATTTAAGAAAAGGAGAATTGAGTCGAAAATATATTTTGTAGTATTCAACATTATGCCTCAAATGCTATCAATGGAGCTATACTTGTATTGACCATTGAATATTCCTTTAATCTCAACATTTACAGAGTACATTATAAACTACTTAAAAATACTGTTCTGAGATCATGACAGCCATTCAGTAAATGCTTGAGTGGAAGTCATCAGACAGCTCACGTTGACGCATAGGCATCAAGCCAGTACTTTTTCTGACTCACATTGCCACCGTAATGGCATCAGGCTGTAAACAGTGTGCCGTAAACTCATGAGAGGCCCTGTCCCGCTATAGCTGTCTATCAAAACAATCACATGTGCATCATTAGAGCCATTTGGGGGCCTACAGTTATTCTTTAAGGTTTTATAGAGTGTGACCAACTGGTTTGCGCCTTTCTGTTTTTGTCTACCTTGCTAGCACATGCCCCAGAGATGACATTGAATAAAGACAACTTACTTGCTCCTAGTCGTAAAATAATTTACCTTAAACCCACAGTTTGGGGCGATTTAAATTCTCTGATGAGATGTCTTTTTAAAGTACCAAAAAGTACAATGTGCTTACTATGTGTTAACCATGCTTTCGATATGTACCATGGTAATACCCTGGTATTCTCTGAAGTACCTTGGAATACAATGATACAGGGTCATTGCTTAAATTCATGAGAGCCACAACAACATTTGTATGGGTGGCGATATTGCATATATTTGTACTTATTTCCACCAAGCCTATTCCAGCCTAAAAGAGTTTATCTCTTAGTTTATCACTATGAAGACAGGATAAATCCAATTTATTATAGGGCAAAAGGCACGTCTTAATGACAACACCAATGAATCCTGAATGAGAGAATACTGACTGAGACATGGCTGAGTGTCAGTAGCTAAAAGATACATGCTCATCTAAATCAAATCCACATGCAGTCCAGATTTACAGGGGCCAGCAGTTCTTAGCTTCAAGTGTCTCCTTAAAATAATCCCATCTAATTTTAATCAGACTTTCCCCGAAATCCAAACCCATGGATGGGACTCCATCTAAACCTATTGGCACAAAATCAGTCAAATACACAACTCAAAATGAAATCCTTAGTGCTTGGGTCTTTGGGGTTAATCTCCAGAACAGTATAAACTTCAGAGCGGTTGCATTTAGATCAAAGTCTATTCATGAGCTACACAAGACTTTGACTTTTGGCCCTCTGCCACTGAAAGATTGAGTTCTTGTCTTTTCCATTGTGAAGCAAGAATTCATTGGCTGAGAGCTGGATTGTGTGGCGATGCTGTATAGGGCTGAACTCAGCAGGATGTGACACCATAAGGTCATGTGGAAGAGGTTACATAAGTCAAACATAGAAACCCCCTCAAATTTAAGCACATACAGGTACCAATTGTGAAGAATATCAGGACAACACATGATAATATGGTATTGATCGTTATGTCAAGGACATTCAGTTACCAGAATGACTTTCCAAACTTGCTGTCTGATAGTCTGTCAGGAGCGGTCTGTGCTATTGAAATGGTCATGGACACAACTCATTTAGCCTCTGCAAAAATAGGTCACAGTGTGTAACAGGGCAGCAGGGATTTCACTGAAACATGAGTTTTTACACATTGTCACTAAAGCGTGCTGGCACGCGCGTGCATGCGTGCGTGCGTGCACGCGCGTGTGTGGACCTTTTGCATTTTCCTCTTTTAAATGGACCACCGGCACACACAGAGATGTTTTCTTTCGTGCATAATGCACTGGGATTACCACGCTAAAAGAGAAAGACACATAAGTGTCTGCACATTTAAAGTAAAAAGGACTACCAAAACAAGAGCTTGTTGAATTCATAATAGTATGTTGTTTCCTAACCCATTGTTATGCAGTGACATTCAGCTGCAGACATCCATTCTATGCTGATAATGCATAATATCTCAGCATAGTAGCTTGATCCAAACTCATAGATAGTATGTGAAAGAATTTTCCTGCTAAACTACATTTAAGGAATATTCCGGGTTCAATACAACTTAAGCTCAATAGACAGCAATTGGCATGATTTTGATTAACGCAAAATGTAATTCCTTCAAAATTGAGGAAACAGTGAGGCACTTACAATGGAACGGCGGCTGTGGCTCAGGTGGTAGAGTGGGTCAGCCACTAATCACAGGACTGGCGGTTCGATTCCCGGCCCACATGACTCCACATGCCGAAGAGTCCTTGGGCAAGACACTGAACCCCAAGTTGCTCCCAATGGCATGCTAGCACCTTGAATGGCAGCTCTGCCATCATTGGTGTGTGAATGGGACACAGTGTAAAGCACTTTGGTAACCACTAAGGTTAAAAAAGGCGCTATATAATTGCAGAGTGTGGCAGGGCGGAGGGCGGGGCCGGGTTGGGATTATACACACCCGGTCCCTTATCAGGCTAATTAAGCATCCAAGAGGGATAAAGGCCAATGGCAGACGGTGGTGTGAGGGACCAATTTTTGGAGGGTCTAAAGAACAGAAAAGTGAAGCTAACAATTTTATAAAATAATTTGCATTAACATCTTTTAAAACTTGTGTATTATTTGAGCTGTAAAGTTGTTGAAAATCTAAATTTTTACAGTTGATTAGGGTTTGCTGACATTACATCGTCATGGTAACACAGTTATATAATTAGAAATAACAGGTTATTAAGCTATTTTATCACACTAAAATCATGTTAACACCTATTGTTTAAGTCTTGAGGCTATACTTTTGAAACATTTTGTATTTTAACATTTACGGATTGGCCCATTCACTTCCATTGTAAGTGCCTCATTGGAACACAGATTGCTTCTTTTTATTTTAAGAGAGTTGGGGCAAGTCAAAATTGATTTTTGTGGAAATCAATATTATGCCAACTCATCTTATGTCATATGAGTTTGAGACGGCATAAGGGTGAGTAAACGAATTTTTGAGTTACCTATTTTTTTGAGGATGGAGCAAGAATAGAGGCACTCTGAGCTTGAATTGTAAAGGAAAACAAATATTGAATAGTTCACCAACAAATGTAAAACACAGTCATATTGTACTCGCACTCATTTCATTCCAAACCGTATGAATTTCTTTCTTATGTGGAACACAAGGAAAGTTTTAATTAATATAGTGACACTGGAGTGAAATCCCTTAGCACTTCTTTCTTTCTCTGCATCTTTAAGTCCATGTGTTTTAAATTTTGTCTGTAAGTTATGGTTGTCACAAAGATGTCCAGTTATTTACAGCCATGTATGACCAAATTAACCCTGAAAGTCTTTAGCTAATATCTCTCAACTCTTTCCATCTGACTGTCACTCTTTGACATTAAAAAACTGCTTCCCTTACCACATCTGGTAAAGCTCACACAAAAAAGTATTCAAAGCTAGGCCGACATTACTACTGGAGGATCTATCGGTGTACCCACTATGTCAGAGCACTCTAGCTGTGAATGGAATGTATGGAATCAAATGGTTGGTCAGATGAAGGTAAATTGGTTGCCAAATAGCATTTTTATGGCATTTATGAATGGAAGACTTATCAAAGCTCCCCGTATAATTCCTGTAACATCATCAATGCTGGGCTTACCTGACCCATCAACCAACATGTAACTAACTGTGTTAACACACAGGGGTGACAGGGTTAGCATGGGCTAACTGTAAACAAACAGCATATTCTGAGTGCTGCTAATAAGACATTGTTGAGAAAAATGGTGGTAATATTCGTATAGGAAGAGAGAGAGAATGTTGTGATCACGTTTTATACTCGTATGGAACAGGTCTGATAAGGAGAGGCATCGAAAGCATTCCTCTAACTCAGCAATAACAAGAGCAGCCTGTCACGAGATCTGCCTTGCCATCTCTCTCTCTCACACACACACACGTTTTCCTGGCTATAATAAATAAGCAGCATAGGCTTGCATAAAACTTTCTATTTTAGAATAAACAAAAAGTAAAGCTGTCAATTGATAACAAATTTGTAAAAAATTGTAATTCTTTGCCGATTAACCATATTAATCGCAGTTAATCTCACACATCAATATTTGGCGAGAAGTATTGCAGTCACGAAGTGGAGTATATTTCAATAATTCATCATGGAAACCTCACCTCAAGACATTTTTCAGGTTTTTATTTCAAGACATTTTCAGGTTTTCATCCCTACAGCACTACGGTTACTAGAACTACCTTCTTCCGCCACAGATTCAGCATCTTGCTTTGATATATCCTAAGCCTTTATAGCTAGTTCAAACAAGTCACTTTAGAAAAAGTAACGGAGGCTCAGGCTGCTTTAAATCACTTATTGGAGTAACAAGGTAGTGTGTTTATGCGTGTGTGTGTGTTAGTGAAAATAAATAATAGTGAGAGATGTGTGTGCATGTGAGCAAAAAATAGACACAGAGAGGGAGCAGGGTGCTTTCCACAGATATTTTCACACCAAATTATTGCATTACATCAACAGTCCAAAAAAACATTATTTACGAACAACTTTTCCTTTGAGGATGTCCCCTGGTATCTCCAAATGGAGGTTTTGTCAGATTTAGATTTTTCAATTTTGTCCATAAAGTATAGCAAAGTAAATCCACCAACCAACACACATAAACAGACAAATCCATCTGCCGTACACATTTATAAACATAGATCTATGTGTTAAATATCATGCACAAGGAGTTTATTATTACTGTCATACCCCTATTTCCCTACAGCTGCATTTCTCATGATGAAGCTCCTTACACTCTGAAGAACACATGAGTGAAATTCTTCAGTCAACAGTCATGAAATCTCTCAAGCATGCGGCTTTACTCTCAAGGGTTAAAGATTAACACACCAGAACAAGCTCAAGGAACAGCCCTCTACCTGAAAAATAGATTCTGACAAAACTCAGTAAACACACACCCCAGCATCCGAATAAACCTGCTCTTCAAACACAGCATCTAGATAACCCAGTGACCTGTGGACAAATGTCTCTTAAGCGAGGTGGACCAAATTAAAGATCGCCTCACTGCCAAACTGCCCTGAAAGACAAAAAAAACAATGAAGATAAACGGACTAGACTATAAATGGGCCTAATTTAAGACACTGACATCTTGACACGCAGCAGCAGAACAAATGAACGAGTGGGACCGTTTGAGGGCTTTTTTTGCTTTTAAAAGCATTTGTTTCCATTTACCTCTGAAGCTATTGTGAGCTACAGATGACTGAGCCAGGGCTGCAGTGATGCCGATAAACTGAACCATATGCAGCCCTGTGTTTGGAGGCAATAGAATTGGATGATGTTTAGATTGACTTTGTAAACTGTACCCAGATCACTCAATTACAAGGACAGAGTGATTGCTTTCCTCACATGGCAGGCCCAACAGTGCTCTCAGAGAAGACGTGGGTTTAGAGATTGGAGTTAGTACTCAAGGACATGCTTCAAGTCAGAGGAACTGCCCCATGAAGGGTTTGAACTACAAAGAGCAGATGTAACACAGAGCAACCTGCTGTTGGACTGATAAATGAGCATATGAGTGCACTAATAACAATGTACATCTACTGTAAACACATACAGCCAGTGCCTCTCTTTCTTTCCTCAATTCTATCATTCTGGGCCAATTTTCAATATCAACTCAGGCAAACCCAAACATATAATATGAAGCTAAATTGAATCCACACATGTTCTCTAAACCAGCTGTAAGGCAGAGAGAGAAAAGGAGAGAGGGTATGGTTTCAGATGAGAGGTATTGCTCTCTTGTCGATTTCTTTCCATTTCTCAGCTTTATATCCCCATCGCTTCTTGTCTTTAGGCAAGCAGTCACCTCTAGGGCAGTGGAAGGCCATGAGTGTCACACACACACACACACACACACACACACACCCCTTCCTCTCTGCATGATTGACCCCTTTATAGGCACACTGAGATGTAAAGAGATGAGTGTAAGGCAAAGAACAGCTGGTGTGACATGCCCAAACACACATTCACATTTGGAGCACCCTGATACACAGGCACATTCAAAACTAGCTCCTCTATGAAACATACATGAGAAAAGCACACAGTCAGCTCTCAGTACAGATCATTTATGCTGAATCCACAGTTTCACTCCCCTCTGCTGCTTTACCTGCCTCAAGGACAGAACAGTTCAACACACAAACACACAGAGACACACACACACACAGACAGACAGACAGACAGACAGACAGACACACACACACACACACACACACACACAGACAGACAGACAGACAGACAGACACAGAAACAGAGACAGAGACAGAGACCAAAACTACTTACAAGAAAAGCAATTACAGGACGAAGATTCACATTCACAAACACACGCATATACTCATTCTTGCAGTCCCATTGATATACAGTGAATCAGCAGCAATAAAATCAGGAACAGCACCCCCCTCTCAACGTCTGTAAGGTTAAGCCATTAGCAACTCCGCACTGCCATCCAAACTCTCCTCTAAACTCCCGCACTTTGCACTCACCATGCTGCAGGCTGGTTGTCCTTACTACACTTCTCTTCACCTGGTTCATTTTTCAGCGAGTCCTGAGACGTCCCGTGTTGCTGCAGTGCGCGGATGTGCGTACATGTGTGCTGAGTGGGCAGGTTCGGTGTGTGTTGCTCGGTAACCCTTCCAAACTGCAGGTCTCAGACACACTGGCACACTCTCCACACGCTGTAGCGGATCACAAGGGAGAGACCGCCCACGCACTCTCTGCCCCTCCCTCACGCATTGCCTGTACAGTTGTCACTCAAACAGTTATAGCTCCTCCCTGCTTTAAAGTTTTTTTACTTAAAAAATTTAAACAGGCAGGATCTAATATAAAAAACAAGTATTACAAGTAAACAGTATTAACACTAATTTAAATGCTGCTCAAATGATTGTAAAAGGTTGAGTTTACTTACTTTAATTGACCCTAATTTAACTGACCTTGCCAAACGATTCCACTTAATTTCAGCTATTATTTTGCTGCAGAAAGAATTAACTAATTAATTCTATATTTAAAAGATTTTCGGTAACACTTTACAAGTTCCATTTCTTAACATTAGTTAACAACATTAATTAACATGAACGAACAATGAACAATACTTTTACAGCATTTATTAAAGGGGTCATGACATGGGTTTTTTTATTGTATTATTATGTTCCCTTAGGTGCAATTATAGTATTAATATATTTTTTTTTAAGAAAAACTTTTAAAATCTAGTGATTTATGACCTTTTCCCACCCTGTTTCTCATCCTCTGATTCAAACAGTCTGTTTTGGGGGCGTTTTCCATTTAAGACTTCAGTGTTAACGCCCACTGTTATGATTGGCTAACGTCAGTGCCTATGTATCAATTATTGACGCCCCCAGCCAGAACAATATGCAAGTAAACTAAGTAAAAACACTGTGATTATTCATAATGAATGAAATTGCGCTTTAAAAAGTAGTTTAAAGTTTAAAATAGATTACTTACAGTTTGCGTCGTCGTTGTTCCCAGAATAGTCGGCACGGACTTATCTTTGAGCAACAGTTTTCTGGCAAAGCCAGCATCATATTGAGATTTGTTCTCAAAACAGTCATCCTTAAAATGTACAGAACAAACGCTTAAGTTAACACTGCCGTGACTGGGTCGATCCGCAAAAAATAAACTGCATCCATTTTTCCCTGACGTCTGGATCTTTCGGCAGCTTATTCAGAGGTTTTGTTTGACCACAGCCAGGAACAGCACATCTGTGTGGCATCGTAATTTTCCTGTGCACAAGTAGTCTCTGTCAGAGCTCGCTGTCCATCGACTGAACACTTGTGAGGCGACGGCGATACGAAATGGCGTAGTTGTCTTGCGCTAACGCGTAGTTATCTTGTGCTGGAGGCGGTCATATGCAAACGCTGTTACGTCACTTCTAACCGACACGTCACTTCTAACCATGAATCCAGAACGAGCTGTATTTTGAGCTTGATTAAATAAATGATTCGTTTAGAATGGGGAGGACGTCTTAAAATATTAAACTTGCAGGACGTTTTAATGATACAAAGACCTCTTATATACCAAAAGATCAAGGCAAATTTGGTTTCTCATGTCATGACCCCTTTAATATTAGTTAATGTTAATTTCAACATGTACTAAAACGTGTTTAACATTAAGCCGAGAGAGCACTGCCTTTCTGTGCTTTTTGAAGCTTTAACATTTTGGTCACCATTCACTTGTAGTGTATGGACCTACAGAGCTGAGATATTCTTCTAAAAATCTTTGTGTTCTGCAGAAGAGAGAAAGACATACACATCTGGGATGGCAAGAGGGTGCGTAAATAATGAGAGAATTCATTTTTTTTAGGTGAATTTTCCCTTTAACAAAGATGAATAAATATACTGTAAACATTATTTTGTTATTTGTTTGTTCATGATACCTAATGCATTAACTAATGTTAACAAATGGAACCTTACTGTAAGGTCTTACCCAATATTTTAACAGCATATATTAATCTTGGTTAATGTTCATTTCAAACATATACTAAAACATTAAAAAGTAGTATATGTTAACTTTTGTTAATGCAGTATGAATTAACATTAACTAACAATAACCTTGTTGAAAAGATTTTCTTATCTCTCCTTAAACTATTTTTTAACATTTTTAATTAGTGTACTGTAGCAAATTACTTTTTAAAATAGTAGCTTGACTGTAATTTAGTTACTTTAAACTGTGAGGAGCTTGTAGCTTGCGAAACAGCATTAAAGCTTCACCAACACTGGTTAAATCACAAGAAGGTAAAATCAAATATACTTGTCCAAATAGCTCATGAAGTTATTTGAAATATACTGTACTTGTAAGGGGGGGGGGGGAGGGGGATACACAGCAGTAATCACAGTAATCTGGCTTACAGTGAGACACACACAAGAGAGTGGCTCCCTGCTGATTCCTGGGCTGCCAGTGAATGAACACAGAGCTCTAGTGGGAGGAGAAATGCTGTCCGAGATGAATGATTGACACTTTTTCGGCTTTCCCCTCTCAAACAGAGCTTAGAACGGGCAACTAAGAGAAAGACAGGCCAACATGGGGCACAGGAGGTCAGTGCTTCAGTCAAAAGAACAGCTGGTCTAAGAGGCTTTAAGGCACATTTAATTTCATTTGAGTGTTAGGACATTGTTTTAAATGATAAATTATTTGTACCTTATTATCCTTTCATTTTTCATTCAAAGTCTTGATCTCCCTTTCTTTACCATCTGTTCATTCATCATACTGTTCCACTGTTTGAGTGTTTTGGGGAAAATGTTTACCCAAATAATAGCCAAATCAGACAAAAAAAATAGCTTGTTGTGTCAGGTTTGTCACAGGTGCCAAACAGCATTAAGTTCTGCATGTCTCATAACAGATTGCGCAAGTGTGAAGGGGATTTGAGAGCTACAGTGGAGGGCAAACTTTTCAGTGAATAACAACTTAAACTTCAGGATCTTCCGGACACAAAGATATTGTATGGCTTCAAAAGACCTAAAATACAGAGCATGTGTCATTTGGACAACTTTTTTGTACATTTTAGAGCTTGATAGCCCCTTGTTGCTGTATGGTTTTATTGAATGGAAAAGGGCAATGTGAACACTCTGCAAAATATCTCCTTTTGTGTTCCAGGGACAAAAGAACATCAAACGTATTTGGAACTACATGAGAGTAAATTATGACAGAATTTGTATTTTTTGGTGAACTATTCCTTTAAAACTTAAGCCATAGCTTCAAACAGAAGACATCTCCATATACAAACAACACTGCAGTTATTTGTACCAGAGTATTGGGGCTGAACTCATGTACCTCTGCATAAAGCATGAAAGTTCACCCAAAACTCAAAATTCTCTCAACATTTACTCACCCTCATGCCATCCCTGATGTGTATGACTTTCTCTCTTCTGCAGAACACAAACAAAGATTTTTAGAAGAATAGTTCAGCTCTGTAGGTCCTTACAATGCAAGTGAAAGGTGATCAGATGTTTGAAACTGCAAAAAGCATATAAAGGCAGCATAAAAGTAATCCACAAGACTCCAGTGGTTTAATCCATGACTTCTGAAGCAATCTAATTGGTTTTGGGTGAAAAATAACCAAAATATAACTCCTTTTTTACTGTAGAACTTGCCATTGCAGTCTCTAGGCATGATCATGATTTCAAGCTCGATTATACTTTCTAGATTTTGATGCATGTGCAAAGTGCTAGATGGAGCCATAATGAGTCAAATCAAACTTGAAATCATGATTGCTAAAGAAACTGCAGATGTCAAGATTTATAGTGAATAAGGAGTTACTTTTTGGTCTGTTCCTTCACAAAACCAATTAGATTGCTTCATAAGAGTCTTATGGATTACCTTTGTGCTGCATTTATGTGCTTTAAAGATTTGATCACCATTAACTTCCATTGTGAGG
This sequence comes from Xyrauchen texanus, assembly GCF_025860055.1. Taxonomy (NCBI): domain Eukaryota; kingdom Metazoa; phylum Chordata; class Actinopteri; order Cypriniformes; family Catostomidae; genus Xyrauchen; species Xyrauchen texanus. The sequence continues at coordinate 33,003,951 of NC_068277.1, read as the reverse complement.
CCCTACAGAGATGAAATTTTCTTCTTAAAATCTTTGTTTGTGTTCTGCAGAATAAAAAAGGCATACACATCTAGGATGGCATGAGGGTGAGTAAATGATGAGTAAATAATTGTTTTTGGGTGATCTATCCCTTTAAAGCTACTGGGTGGATTATAATAAAAATTCCAGGACTCTCCGACTGGGCAAACAAATGTAACTTTTGTGTTTATAAATTGTCTCAAATATAATTGGCGCAATGACAGTTGGGTTAGTGTAATGTTTCATCCGAATCCTTTTAAAATGATCATGGATATTGATTTTATTATGTAACATTGACAGGACTTAAATTAAAAAATGAATCCACATTTGTTATGCTAAATCATTTTGGAAATGTCTAGGAATGCATCAGTTAAAATAGTCATCTTAATTTGCCCTTATGTTGTTAATTTACAATGAACATTTCCCCTATTGTTCAATAAAATATGATATGTGCAACTAGAAAGTGCTGGAAACAGATATGGAGTCATAATCCCAGCCCTCATACTCAAACATCTAGCTGACAACAATCAATTATTTTTAATTTGAAGGCCAGAGGAGATGTCTCAACCTGGTATCAAGCTCCAATATAAAGTAAACCTTTCCTGATTGCTGAATAAAGGTCATTATACATTAAATCCAGGTATGTGGGTCTGTGTGTTAAACTTTCTTGTTGCTGGGTTGGGTTTGTCTGTTTATATAGGGGTCCTGTATAAACAGAGTCTGTGTGACCCTGCCTCACTAAAACACTCTATGACAAGCAAGTGACCATTCCTCAATTAAAACCTATTCACTTTTAACCAGGCCTGTAAAAACACATGTTCCCTTGACTCTAAACCGTGTTGAGAAGTACTTTACATGAGAACACATTCTCAATAAGTAATTAAAGGAGAAGTGTGTAATTTTCCAATGTTAAATTACCTTCTTTTATCCATGTTTAATGTGCAGTGAAAGATGTAAGAAAGAATTTCATAAGTCGATTTTCCAGAAGCCCGTAAACACTTTGACTGATTGGCGATTTCAACATTGCTCTATTTGTTTGAGCAACACAACATGGGCTCAACCAGTGGCATGAGTCAGGGGCAGGACAGGTTTGTCTGAACAATTGGCAATTTCAATGGGTGCAACTAGTGGTGCAGAAATTACACAGCTTTAATATAATTTGAGAGAAGAGATGCAAAAATAAACTCCCAAAAGGTAATTTGGGTAGATAAAAAATGTATCTCTCACTTTGTGGATAGGGAAGGAGTTAAATACAGTAACCAGAGGGAGCCAAAGCACTCTGCAGTGGATGGGACACACTAATGTTCCAGCTGCAAAGTTTCTTGCAGTTTCTTTCTTTCATCCAAATTATTTTCTTATCCACTCTCAAACATTTTTTTGCCTATTTATAAGATGTGTCCATTTCAATTGAATAACAAATTTCCATCTAATTGAGTTTTATTAATTACATCAAGACTATTCAATTCAATTAGATGGAAATTTGTTATTCAATTGAAATGGATAAATCTTAAAAATAGGCTAAAATATTTTTTTGAGTGCATACATTTGTTCACTAATTTCTTAATATATATTTTATATATTCATTTTTACTTATTTCTTTTAATTTAATTTAATTTCTTGTTAGGTTTAGCTATTGCTGTGTAATATTATGTAGTGTCCTATATCATCTCCACAAGTAAGAGACAAGGGGTCTTCTACAATTTATTTTCAATATCAACTCAGGCAAACCCAGACATAGAATATGAAGCTAAATTGAATCCACACATGTTCTTTAAACCAGCTGTAAGGCAGAGAGAGAAAAAGAGAGAGGGTATGGTTTCAGATGAGAGGTATTGCTCTCTTCTTATTGATTTATTTCCATTTCTCAGCTTAATATCCCCTTCGCTTCTTGTCTTTAGGGGAACAACCTAGGTCTTCTAGGTTATAAGACTCTTTTGAGAAACAGTAATTTTCCCATCACTTTGCTTGTTATAATGACACTTGTTTAATTTGTTTCTAGTCAGAGGAAATCAGACTGTCTTGACTTAACATGACTTGGTCAGAGGAAGTCAGACTGAGCTTTGATAAAAAAAATACAACTAAAATTATTCCATAAAGAGTGCATCAGTTTGTCTCCAGCTCTTTCCCTGCATGTGCCTTTTGGATCTTAGAAGAGTGCTAAAATATTGACTGACTTTAAATATCAGACCTTCCCTGACATTTTCAGATGGAGATATAGATCTAGTAAGAAATAACTGGATCTAAACATTGGATCTAACTCTGTCTATTTCTTTTTCTTTCAGACCCTAACCTGTTGTGACACGTATGTGTTACGTTGTAAATAGATACAAAATTGGTCAAAAAGTCAGCACAGTCACTATATGGCAGGAAGTGGAAAACCCTCTGTTTCATGTAACTGCTTTTGTAAGGGAGAGTGGATATTCTACCATTGGGCAAAAAAGCAGCTTTGAATCTCACCCTTTGTTTATGGACCATTATATGACAAAGTCTTTCACCCGCAGCTGTCATCAGGAGTAATGTTCAGTTCATATGAGTGTGTGTGTGTGTGTGCTCAGCAGCAGCACACTTCATCACAGGCTATACGGACAGAGCAGAATTTGAGGAAAAGGAACAGCTGAGCTGTACAGAGGTTATTCTCTGGCGGCAGGGATGTTGTTGCATATGTCTGCAGAAGTCAGCTCATGTAAAGTGAGAAGGTGTATAGTTATGTCGAAAGTATGATGGTTGCACTGTGGACTGTAACAAGTAACAAGTGCAGTTTTTTCAATCAATATTTTCATTGATTCCCAAGCAATTTAATCAGTCAAAGGAGTGAGGATTTATATCCAGATGGAATCTCAGCAGCTAATACCTCTTCACAGCAGGTATCACACATACACAACAGAGTATCTGGGTAAGGGTAGGACATCTACTGGTCAGATCAGTTAGTGTGTGCTAGATAGTGCTCTTGTTTTGTTAGAGACAAGGAGCACATTTTCAGATCAGATAATGTACGGCTGATAAGCATAATTCTATTCAAACAACACAGAGTAAGAAACAAAGGGTGAAAAGGAAGACATGAAAATAAAGAGAGGTATGGAGGAAAGGGGACAAATGATCACTACAGCTGTTTTTGTACACTTTTTATGGTGTAACAGGCCATGAGTTAGGAAGACTCCAGGCCTCTCAAGACATGCAACAGATAACAATCAGTGTGTTTGTCAGCATGTTTGGATATAGCATCACAACAGGTACAGGCCTCAGGCAGTGACATACAGTTGAGCTCCAGCAAGTGAGAAATAAACTGTGGTGCTGGAGACTAATGGTGCACCTCTCTCTCTTCATGAACCCAAACACACACTCATGGATTTTAATTATCACTTCAACTTTCAACACATAACGAAAGGGGTAGACTCCATCTGTGCCTGACTTAATTACCACACTCTTAATTTTTTCAGTAATGATGGCCATTGTGTTATAATATACAGGCATTTCAAATCATCCATAATTGTAGAGTTTCACTACTATAACTACCATAAAGCTAACTTGTAAAAACAATTGTAATTTTTATTTGTATAGCGCTTTTAACAATACACTTAGTTTCAAAGCAGCTATACAGAAAATCATAAATGTCTCAAAGCTCATAAGAGAGTCGTGCCTTTATATATTTTTCTTTAAGTCCCCAGTGAGCAAACCAGAGGTGATTGTGGCAAGAAAAAAAAAGACTCCATAAGATGTTTGTGGATGGAAAAAAACTTTGGGAGAAACCAGACTCAGCTGGGGGAGCCTATCCTCCTCTGATCAATTCTTAACATCTAAACAGCCGTTCAGGCTTTTGACACTGACAGACCGATGTAGTCCTCAATGGCAACTTTACACTTTTTTAAAAAAACAACAACACAGATAACTGTCACGATTCACTGTTGTCTGCCCTGTGTTTCTCCCTTGTCATCTGTCCCGGACTACACTTCCCATAATTCTCTGTAACGAGGCAGACGAGGAGTGGGATCTAAATGCAGCTTTTAATGAAATCATAAGATAAACCAGGTAACTCGGTGTATAACAAAAACACAGGGAACAAATAAAACATCCACGATGGGAAACCAAAAATATAAACAAGAGAAAACATCCACGAAGGGCACGGGCAGAAACACATTCAAGAACATACATTCAACAACTGACCACGAATGATAAACAATAGGGTTAAAATACACAAAGGATAATGATTAAATGACACACAGGTGAGAACAATGAAGTACTGCTGGCAGTGATGAGGGCAGGGAATTATGGGAAGTGTAGTCAGGGACAGATGACAATGGAGAAACACAAGGCAGACAACAGTGAATCGTGACAATAACACAGTTGGTACAAACTGAAAATACCGCACAAATACACAGGTTCATGAAATGTAGGTTTCCATAAATACCCTTATTCTGCCAAATATTTTCAAACTCAAAAGTGTACAAGTTTATAACTTAAAAGGTTTTGCACCTTAATAAATTAATAGCACTTTTAGCCAATATACGCTCATTGAGCACTTTATTAATAACACTATGGTCCTAATAAAGTGCCAGACGTGATCTTCTGCTGTTGTAGCCATCTGCCTCAAGGTTTGACGTGTTGTGCATTCTGCTTACTTCAATTGTACAGAGTGATTATCTGAGTTACTGTAGTCAGCTCAAACCAGTCTGGCCAATCTCTGTTGACCACTCTCATCAAAAAGGTGTTTCTGTCCACAGAATTGCCAATCACTGGATGTTTTTTGTTTTAGGCACTATTCTGAGTAAACTCTAGAGACTGTTGAGTGTGAAAATCCCAGGAGATCTGGGATTGGCTGATTAGATAATCACATGAATAAAGTTCTCAGTATTTAAAGCATTGTACACTCATCATAAGATGAAGACTCCAGTCATATCAGCAGAATTGGAAAAGCTGTTTTATTCCACATAGACCGGGTCGTCCTCTCAGTGGAATAAACATTACATTACATTTTTGAGTGTGCCTTTAAAATCACTGTTATTGATTGCTTAACTTAAAAAGCACATTTATCTTTTGCCTGCTTAAATACACACAGACACTTGCATGACTTGCAAACATATATCATAGAAAGACTGTCTGTCCTGCTTTGTTTCTCTGACACTCAATCTGATTAAGTAATTAGACATGAAAAGAGACACAGTATGTCTGACATGACTGACTAATGCACTGCTGATACCAGTTAACCTGAGGCCCTTTGCTTTTTGAGTGCATCAGGGGAGAAAGAGAAACAGATTTATTTTTAGATTTATTAGATTACATTGTTTATTTAAAGACAGCAAAGGAATAAGTGAGAAACAAAGAGAGTAAAACACAAGTGTTCAAAAACACAACAGGCTCGCTCCATAATGTGATCTGGATGGGAAAAAGTAGTAACACAGACATGACCTCAATTCATGAGTAAAAAAAAAGAAAAGAAAAGAAAAACTGGTGTGGACACTGCTGCAATAGACACGTCATATGTCATTTGTATGTATGTATGTGATCCAGGAGTGCAACATTATTGGAACAAGATTCTGCTAATAGAGATATAAAGAGACAGCAGCCAAAGAGTAGCACGTGAATTAATGTACCAAATGTTTTCATGTGCTTCTGAGAAATGCTAAGAGAGAGAGACAGAGAGAGAGAGACAGACACTGATGTGCGGTCTGGGTAGGCAAACTAGGCACTGCCTACCCTGCCAAAATTCAAAAATAAAATGTTTATTAAATAATAAACTTGTATTTGTATTTTTATATATGCAATATGTGTGTTATTCCAATTGTTTAGACGTTATGATGACAAATGTAGCAGTTACGCATAATCAACTAAAAACAAATGGTAGAATAAGCAGTGCTTTTACGGTCCATTCATTGCAGACGACAAGCGGAAAACCCATGTTGCGCATGCGCACTTCGATCCTGTATTCTTTAACATGTACGGCAAAAAGCACAAATCTGCTGTGCCTTTTGACGTAAATATGTTATGCCCGTAATCATCTCCGTTACGTATCAGACATGGACCAATTAAAATCGAGATATTCCTGGACATTTGCGTAGCTAACGTCATTACACCACAGCTAGCGTACATGCCTAATCCCCGCCAAATTCAAAATCAAAATGACAGCACTGGCCATAATCTGTTACGATGAGTAGGTAAAGGCAGAGGAGGGTGAGGATCTAAATGCAGTTGGTTTTTAATTGAACGTGAAAACAGACAAAACAGGAACAAACGAAACATCCACGATGGGAAAATAAAAATAAAAGCACAAAAACATCAAGGGACCACGAACGGGGAGAACAGGTTGAACAGGGCGAAGAACAAACATCAATACACATCAACATTCGACAGGGGAATGAAGAAACAACAGGGTTTAAATACACAGGAGGCATGATGATGACAAAACGAGACACAGGTGAGAACAATGATGCAAAGATGGCAGTGATGAGATCAGGGAATTGTGGGAAGTGTAGTTTTTAGACAGACAAGTGAAACACGGGGCAGACAACAAGGAAAACGTGACATGGAATGTGATCAGTGACGAGTGAAACAGAAAACACGGGGCAGACAACAAGGGAATCGTGACAGTAATCACGGAATTAAGAAATTTTTCCAAGCTCGATTTTAATTCCAAATATGAGTTAATTGCAAGAGGGAGGTCTACGCCAGCCTTAGATGGACTAGTACAGCAAAAGGGCCCAAAAATGATCCGATCATTTCAAACTGATTTGTATGTAAGAAAAGATAGCTGTGCTAACAATCAGCGGCTGTACTGCTATCCCTGCCTGCTTTTTTGGACTTCAGCGGGATATTGTGATTTGAACAACCTGCCCGCAGCTTTAACCAAGCATGAAAAGTCGTCAGCTCACATCCAGTGTCAAATTACACTGAAAACCTTTGGAAAATCTCGGATCGACCTTGCACTTGATGAGCAAAGGAAGTTGAATATAACCTACCACAATGAAAAGGTAAAGGAAAACCGAGAGGTTTTGAAGGATCTGATAAATGCGTAACGTTCACTGTTTACGCAGTGTGTGTGTGTGTGTGTGTGAGAGAGAGAGAGAGAGAGAGAGAGAGAGAGAGAGAGTGTACACGATATACATCCTGATTTGTAAAATCTTGATATGCCGCGCTTGTGCGTAACGTTCACTGTTATTACGTATTATTAGCTTAAACAATAAATCAGGTAATCTGGCTTTCATAACTCAGTGCCTAGCCTCTTTAAGACATCACTGCACGTCACTGGAGAGAGAGAGAGAGAGAGAGAGAGAGAGAGAGAGAGAGAGAGAGAGGCTATGAATGTATGAATGTCTATGTGTGTACAAATAAGCACAGGTCCTGAGGTTTCACAATCATAAAACAATTCACACATGTACATACACAAACATATGCTTTGCTTTACTATACATAGAGTGATCAGTAATAGGAGCAAGAGAAATGATCACAAGAGAATCAGAGGAAGGCCGCTGATGTGAGAGGTTAAGTTATATTTTGGAAGGCATTTATTGTATGGCCTGTATCCAAAATAAAAGTGTTAGGTCTCCTGAACTGAGATCAGTCAAACCCATAATTTAAATTAATTTAAACTGACTGATATTTGTCTGAACCACATATACATGGATATCCTTGAGCGACCTCACGCGTTACACATGCGTGGATGTTGTATTTTGGCTTTACTATATGAAACCCATAATTTAAATTAATTTAAACTGACTGATCTCAGTTCAGGAGACTCTGGGCTGTCATTAAAGGGTTAAAAGTTTGACTGAGTCATGTGACAAAACAACATGGTACCGATCACATCAGATTTTGTCTTTGGGAGAAACACCAACAAACCTCATCTGGAAAGAAAGCTGATTGAGTTTTTACATTATGTTTTTACCATTTTGAATCAAAAGATTAGAGTCCCTAGTTTCATCCGATATGCCATTTAAAATATGTGAGCGATTTATCTTAAAACGCCATGCTGCTAAACAGCACAAGGTTTTCATAAGAAATCCTATGTCCATTTGCACACTGAGGAAAAAATTGCATTCAGAGGCTTTACATGGAGTTAGGATGAAAATAATGTGCATTTCGAACTCTTCTGAGACTAGTGCAGACAGACAGCACACTTGAGGTTAAGTCATTCACTAATTAGGGAGCAAGGAAAAATTCTTATAGATTTCCAATAAAGCAAAGTGCATTCATTTCAAACTTCAGGCTGCAGATGATGTTTGAACCACTCAGCATGTTTGGGAGACATGGGACAGTAGTAATCAGAGTTTATAATGTATAATTTGATTTTAACATGGTTGGCCATGGACGATGCTGGCCATTACGTATCATGCTATTTTCTGATTTTTTTAAAAAACAAATTCACATTTATTAGGTGCTACTTGTTACAAATCAGGAAAAAGGGAAATGGAAAATGCATACTGCAGTCACGCTCAGGTACTAACAAATAATAATAAAAAAGCTTTTATTTAGAAAGTTTTTTTTTGCTTGCAATAATTTTTTCAAAGTATGTTTTTTTAGCAACTCTGCTTATTTCCTGCAGAAGTTCTTGACATAGGATTGTGTTTGATTTTCAAAAAAAAATATATATATATAATATATAACTAAATAAATGATGCCCTCTATCGTGACTGGCTGAACAGTTTTTCAATTTGATATAAGCTCTATTAGCCTATTTAGATTTCATAATTTAGTATAGGCATCGGTAAATCAGTTGACGTATGGTCAGTGGTAAAACCATAAATGAACACATCATGGGCAGCTTTTAAATCTGTAATATTCTACAGATTTTCGGTCAAACCGAATCTTCAAGGATTCTATCAATTGCTTTGAAGATAGTTTCTGTTGCAAGGGAATTATCACTGTACAGCTGGATTTACTGGAGAAGTTTCTCAACTGAGAAGGTGGTGATCTTGCACATCCTCTTGTCGGCATGAACTGAACATTTTTTACACTAAAGTTTCATGTCAGCCTACACCCTTTGTATTGTCCTCTTGGACTGTTTAATTCACACACAAAAAAAAAATATGGAGTTCTTCACTTTCTTTTTAGATACGAGTGTTTGCTAAATCAATATTTTTCGATGTGAATGCACTCCATTAAAAAAAGAAATTCACTAATGCCAAGTTTGCACCACAATTTTAGGCCCGATTTTCACTCGCCGAGAGTTTTGTGGAGATGGCCGACAAAAGCCCGAAATCATAAATATCAGAGCTGCCGTGAGCGACGAACGCAATGTTTGAATTATCAAAGACGTGATCTGAGAGCAAGGACCATTCGTTTTTATAATCTTTCTGAGTAAGTTTAGAAAGCATTAGGTCAATGTGGGAGGGGATTGTTTTGCCCATAATATTGGGATTATCTTTTATTTCTGACATGATGGTAAGTAATATAAAGTATTCATAAATTATTCAATATAAAGCAATAAACCTTTAGGGGCAACTGTAAAGTGGCTTTGGGAAAACCCATCTGCTAAGTAAAGAAAAATCTCCTTGCTTCAGGGTAGTTTAACTTCAGTTCCATATATTTCACTTTATTTGCACTGAAACACTGAAGTGTCTAATGAATGGAGGATTCACCAGCGCTTGATATCCTTTTGTTGACAATAAGCACATGTAATCCTCTTGAAAATAATAAGACGAAGTCTACACATGCTTATAAGTGCACCTGTAGTTAAAATAGTTAGCTTAAAATAAAACCAAAGCACACAAGACTCATAAAACACTCAACAATACTTATTTTGCACTGGATCTGGGTCATTCAAAGGTAAACTGACCTTCATCAACATATGTTGAGATGTCTGTTGTTGCTCTGCCGGTCACCTATTGAGTCAACATCTGTCATTTTTTTTGTTAACATGAGTAAACACCCACTCAAAAAAAATTCTGATTATTATGTGAGACATGAGAGAGGTTTGTGGTTTAAATGAACCTTTTTGTAATGGCATTAAACTGATGTGTCTGTTGTGGAGAATACTGCAGAGAATAGTTTTACTTTACGGTAAACACATAGGCTTAATAGGTCATGAATTAAAGAATAAGAAATGCTATGTTAATATTTTAAATATTTCAAAATGTTGTCAATATGGCCTGAATGTAGGCCTTTTTTATTTATTTATTTTGGCACAAAGTGGATTTGCAATCTGTTTGTTTGAGAATCCTGTCTAGCCGCGACATAACAACATTGGCTCAGTCAATGGTGATGTGTTTTGTGTAAGGCAACCTGATTGGGCAAGTGGGGCACACTGGGGATAAATGATTCATAGTCTTCAAAAAACAAAACAAACTCCCTTTATATATATCCAGTATGTGTGTTTATTAGGTTATCTGTGTGAATTATGAGTCTGGATGGGACACAGGACACTGTGGGTGGAAGTGCCACAGTGATGGTGGCCAACACACACTTCACTTATTTCAAATACAACACATTAATCAACTGTGCCTCAATATGACTGTTTCACACACTGCATAAAGCAGTCCCTTTTCAAATTGCAGTCACAGCACTTTTAGATTGTCTCTGCTCAATTAAAAGGGCTTTGTAAATTTAACAGAATTTTGATTTGGGATATAGGGAAAATCTGATTTTGGACACAATAAAAACATTACTGCATGCTGAAGTCTTTATAAAAACATGTGCTGACATCAGCTTAGTAAAGACAACAGGACCGCACTGAATGCATGACTGAATCCTGCATCACATGACCATTTTATGACTTCAGACAAAGAGAGATAAAGATGTAAAGAAGTTTGTATCATATAAAATTCTGCAATAAGCCCAGATTTCAGCTGCAGTAAACTACTGAATCTGCAAGTGAGATAAAAATCTGAGAACAGATTAATTTCTCTCAAGGGGACACATTAATTATTGTAGGATAACAGTTCAGGGTTTCACAGACTTTTTGTTGTGCATTTTGTTCCATGTTCAGTATGAGGGGAGAGTTCACGGTCAGGACTGTAATTCTGTGAGGGTTAAAAGGAGACCACAGGAAACCCATTTAAAAATGTCTTTGTAGCCCTACATTTTGAGAGACAATAGAAACTCATACCTTACCATCTTGTTTCTGTGCTTCTGAGGATAAAATCATATATATATACACACACAATTGATTTAGTGCAGAAAATATATGATCTGCAGTGGAAAGCCAATGATAAGAAACAACAACATAATATCCAGTATGTTAGTAGGTTTTCATGAAAGAATGAGGAACAGTGGCACAGACTTCGCAAAGACATTTCTAAGCAACCACTAAAATGCACAAACTCCTATTTAACTGACACCCCACAAACATAAATAAATAATTTATTTACTCACATGAGTTTTTGCTGACCAGTGTATAAACATATATTCTACAAAAATAAAAGAGTTGCAAAGAATGTCAGCTAAGAACAATTGCCTGATAATCAAGTGCTATCTAAATGGACAATTATAAATGATCGAACAAACATCGAAGGACATCTGCATGATAGGGTGAATGCAAAAAAGTGCACATGAAAACAGGGATAACTTCAGCAACACTAAAACTTAAAAAGTAAGTGGTAAAAAGGAAAATAAAAAGTGTGCATTTTGTAGCTACCCTATCCAAACCTGTCAAAGGACATATAAAATATCTGATTTTGGAAAAAATGTGTAGTTATGTTTTATCTCTGCACAGCAACCTCAACTATAAGAGAAACTTCATATTTTGCACCCAAACTTCACCATTCTCCATTAATTGCAAAAGTGCAATGACTGTGTGAAAAAAAAACTCACAACCTAAAGGTGATGAACTGGATTAATAAACTAATAGAATGAAATGAAACCTTACTGAAGTAAATGTGACTGAATTTGTGAGCTCATCTTTTCCTGATTTCAACAATACAATACAATACATCCTGATTGGAGTCCAGTTGCTCCCTCTGTTCTGTTTGCAGTTCTGTGGTTACCCACTTGATCTCCCCTAGTGAGCCAGAAGATTCACCCAAAGACAACTTGTTACGCAAACCTAATGAGAATTAGATACCATCACTGGGGAAATCACCGGACTGTTTGTCTAATTTAAACATGAAACACAGTATATTCAGAGAGAGAGAGGGGAGAGAGTGATAGAGAGAGCGGATGTGGTTTTTGTTTGAATAGAAAAGTAAAGGGTTTAATTTGAGGTTATGAAATTTGGAGAAGTTTAAGAAAAGCCTCCTGATATTTCAGTCTCTGCAAACCCACCTCACTGCCAAAGTTTCTCTTTCCATCTCTCATCTCTATGTATGAGCTTTGAGCAAGGAATACACACAGTTAACTCGAGGATGAGCATTGGGAAGGAATGAGAGAAAGCGGATGGTTGGGGCTTCAACAGAGGAAATTAAAGTTTGAGAGCACTCTATTGTCCTGTACAGACATACTGTAATATCCTGTGCCTGCAACTCTCCAACAATCTCTTTCTCAAACTCTCTGTCCTTTTCGCTGAAATATCACTCATACCTGTACATATTTTGGCCACATGACACTTATCAAAATTTTACTTTGAGGCCAATCTGTGATTACTTCAACTGGCATTGGCAGTCAATCAAATGCCTTAAATAATATAAATATATTCATGTGGCCCTGTCCCTGTGTTTTTAAACACTGAGCTAATTCTCAAAGTTTAAATTAAGAAATGTCCTTTACCTTCAGGTCCAGCTGTAGTGCATAGAATCACCCATCCGTGATTGTACAGCACTGTACTCGCACTACAACAGGGTTTACACAGGGGTCTTGAGTCACACGCATGCACACAAACATATTTCAAATTAATAAACCTTCACTGATACACCCTCGTAAAGATTTGATCATCATATCTTGAAAAGTATTTAATAACAAATCTGGAAATTCTTTTTAATTTTATACAGGAAATAAACAGTGTTTTGGTTTTTGAAAATATGTAAAACAAATAAAAGTTATGGTTGCTAAATCAGGACTTGCAGGGTTATTCTAGGGAAGTAAACGAAGGACCATGGTATGCGTTAATAATATTCCGTTTTGGGAACAGCTATGCTCACAGGTAATTTGTTTTGTCCTTAAACAGTTTGTCATGAGTGCAAGCCTGCTGTAAATTATGTGTGCGCAGTGTGCTTGAAAAGAGGCGTCAAACAGTGGCCTTAGCCCTGTTATAGTACAACTGTAAATCAACACAGTCACATTCATCTGGACTCATTATCATTTTAACGAACCAAACTCTTTTTGTTCTTTTTCGCATTCCCTTTTGAATAGTCTATGTGTCTCCCCCATCTCTGTGGTATTGAACTAGCTGATGTAAGAACGGTCTTTTTTTGCATGTGTGAAGTTAATGGTGTGTGAACTCAACTCAGTCACAGCACACAAAGTCTTATCAGGGCTATTTAAAACAATAACAATGTGCAGAGCAGTGTAGGCATCTGTTCAATCCACACACACACACACACACACACACACACACACACACACACACACACACACACACACACACACACACACACACACACACACCACAGCATTCCAGCACAACACTATAATGCCTATTAAGGTCACTATAAGGTCACTGTTTGACCATTATAAAAAAGTTTTTGTGTGTGTATATATATATATATATATATATATATATATATATATATATATATATATATAAGTACTGAAGAGGCACTTTTAAACTTATAGCATGACATAATATATTATACTGTATGTGATTATATGATGCATGAGCATTGCATAATTGGTAATTATAGTTATGCATAATTTAGTAAGTTATTCAGATCTGTTTATGACTTTAAATTAATTGTTGACATGACATTTACATTGTCTTGCAAAGTCAGCATGATACGTATTTATAACTATTATAAACATGTTTCAAATTCCTTTAAAATTGTAAAACATGCAGTTTCTTTGGATATTTGATTACTATATTTAGATAATTACATATTACTATAACTCTGCAAGAATATTTAAGTGAACTGAAAAAAAAAGAAAAAGAAAAAGCTAAAAGGTCCTTTAAAATTATGAAAATTTGGAGACCTGATGTACACTTAAATATATACTTTTCCTAATAGGTTCATACTCATTTCAAATTCTAAGTTCATGCCCATATTACTTGCCAACAGCCCAAATTCGAGAGAAAGGGAGATATCAATTAGGAGGTAAAGAAAGGTGTGGAGACAGTAAAGGCACACATAAAAGTGAGGGAAAGAAACTGTCAGGATGACTTGCTCGGGCATGGAGAACAATGATTGAAGGCTGAGTGAGTGGACAGGCAGAATTCCAAAGACAGGTGGAGAGACAGAGAAATTCAAACATATAAACACAGACAGACAATGTACTGAGAATCACTTACCCTCAGTGTATTTATGCTATTCCGCAGTATAATATCCCTCAACAAATTCAAAGTCTTTAGTCCTTCAGGATCATACTAATCAGAACACTGTCAGTCTCCCTAAGAATTCTGGCGGCGTGTGAGACAAAACAACAATGCACCCTGTGAGCATACACAAACACACGCCTTCCAACACACACTGAGATGGCCTGTCACTGTGGTAACTCACCCAGGGAATGCTCCTCCTTTTTCCCTTCTGTAAAACCTCTCTCTCTCTCTCTCTCTCTCTCTCTCTCTCTCTCTCTCTCTCTCTCTCTCTCTCAGGGTGTGTAAACCCCTCTATTTGTCCCTTTCCTCCCGCTCTTCCAAAATCTGCCAGTTGGAGCATGTAAAACTTCAGAAGCAATATGAACAATGAAGACTTAAAAATAATATCACACACACACACACACACACACACACACACACACACATACACACACACACTTGTTGTGTTTCCATGTTTTATGGGGACTTTCCATAGACATAATGGTTTTTATACTGTACAAACTTTATATTCTATCCCCTAAACCTAACCCTACCCCTAAACCTAACCCTCACAGAAAACTTTCTGCATTTTTACATTTTCAAAAAACATAATTTAGTATGATTTATAAGCTGTTTTCCTCATGGGGACCGACAAAATGTCCCCACAAGGTCAAAAATTTCGGGTTTTACTATCCTTATGGGGACATTTGGTCCCCACAAAGTGATAAATACACGCTCACACACACACACGCACACACACACGCACACACACACGCACACACACACACACGCACACACACACGCACACACGCGCGCGCACAGAGTACTCCCTTCCACACACTGTCTCTCTTTTGGACAACCAACCACACTGCAGAGCCAAAAAACGTCTCCAGTCAAATATGTAACCTCGGTTCCCTGAGATGAAGGGAACGAGATGTTGCTGTAAGTACTATGGGAAAGTGTGCTTCTTCACAACCTTGCTGAAACCCTTATACAATCAGACCAATCGTCTGATTTGCAATGGTGTCTGAGCCCCTCCCCTTCATCCACACAGCTGTCCAGCATTTAAGCTGGTGCTCGGTCACCATTTCTTCCGAATTTTCTGACTGAGGGACAAGAGTGAGTCACTTGTATTATGAAACTCTGACGTAGTAGTCCCACGTGGCAGATGCCAGATGGAAATTAATGCAGTCTGAGATTTATATGAACCATATAAATATACACAGTATGGTTTATTAACCATCTCACAGCATGGTTAGAAAAGTAGTTTTTTTTTATTATGGGAGTGCTTGTGACTTTTAAAGGGGCAGTTCAAAAGCATATAATTAGGTGGCTGTGTTGATTATAGTTGGTAGCCCACCCAAGGGCTTGGGCTCATCTACTTGAATGTAAGAAGACACACCATATGTCCATGCCCGTGATGAGGCCATGCCTCTAGTTGAATGTGCTTTGAAACCAATAGGGCAATTAGCGAGGGCGATCGCATCAACGATCCAGTGAGAGAGCCTATGTTTAGAGACGGACATTCCTTTTGTGCATCCTCCATAACAAATAAAGAGCTTATCTGACAGGCTAAGCTGACGGGTGCGCTCCACATACAGTATGTATGCAATGCCATCATCACCGGGCATAACATATACATAGATTGCTCTTCATCCGAAATAAATGGTGGGGGGAAAAAGGCTTGCAAACGAACCACCTGAGCCCTGAAGGGTGTTGATAAAACCTTAGTCTTTTCTAGGCTTAATGGTGGCTTTTGACAGATCTAGACCAAACTCCAAACTTTATTACTATTCTAAACATAAATCTAATCTAACACATATCATACATGAGACAGGTTGGTGAAAAGTGACAGAATGTGAGATAAATGATCAATACAGTGAACATGAACTTTATGGAGTCTGTTAACAATACCTTAAGAACCATTTATCCTTCTTTGAGTCTACATTGATTTGCTGTCAGATTACCCAAAGTATTAAGCAAATACACCAGCACTTTGAGCACAATATTGGAGATGTACTTGCGTGTAGTGGTGTTTCCTTGCGTTCTTTGTGTTGCTTGGTTCTTGGTCGAAAGTTCGTTCCGTCGATGTTTTGAACCTCTGTAAGATCGAAGAGTTATTGTCTATATGAATAATGAGGTTGGCTTTGAACAAGGCCTTCTCATGGGTGTGTGAACCGTAGAGAGTGACGAGCTTTCTCAGGACCTCGAGATGAGCAGAAGAGGAAGCGACTGAAGAGAAAGAGGGTGTTCTTCCTGTTTGGAAATATTTGAACTGAAATTGGCCACATCCCCAAAGGTGTCCTGCGCCAATCAGAAGTGACTTTTCAGATTCACATGGTCAACTGGGCTGTCTTTTCCAAAAGTTGATTTATGGTCCTTTGTTTCAGATTCTTACAAATCTCCCACTCAAAAATAGTGCATATTTAATCATGAACTTTTATATCTTGAGAATGGTACAAGTGACATGATATTCTTTGTCATCAGCTTCCTCAATGTAACTAAGCGAGCTTTTGCATACCCAATTTGACATTCTTTCATATATATGTATAATATGTGTACGTGTAGGTAACAAAACATGAAAATCCCTGGTTACAAATCATACTGGTTAGTTCCTTGGTTATACCACATGGATAAAAAAAATACACACATTTTAAAGAGGTACATCAGGCTATAATCATTAATTTGTCATTTATACAAGTTACCACAGATCAAATCAATTGTCAGAATTATCTAGCAAGCCTAGGTATTGTATAAATCATGGATTTAAATGCATTCTGTACATTTTAGAAGGTTAAATCGGTAATGTACTGTGACTTTGTGTAGAATTTTCCTGGATTAAGATGAAATGTGTTAGTATTCGAGTCGTGCAAATCTGATTGTCTTTTGGAAATCTTTCAAAGAGAAGTCTGCTTTAACTCTGTGTGGAAGTTCAGGAGGTCATGCTGAGGGCCCTTTCTGAGCAATGTTGATGCCTGGGCCATCTAATTTATGATGTTGTGGAATTCCAGGATTAAGATTGGGTAAATCCTAGATTCAAATCATGTCTTTTCAATTCTTCTGCATGTATAATCCAACAGTTGACAGGGTAAACCAGTGTCCAGCCGCTCTTGAAGGAATGTCAAAATCTCAGCTATGGGGCAATTCACCGGTTCTTTACCATGTGAAGAGCACCAATTTGCAAACACATGTCATTTAAGTGCATAGAGGCATCTCATGGACAGTGCTCTTGCCTGTAAAATAGTGTTCATTACTGACTTATGTGCTCGTCGAATGTGCTCCATTCCTGGGCCACACATGTAGATTCCACAACTCTGGCTTGGGGTGCCTTGTGCTTGAGAGAGAAGGTCTCTCCACAGCGATATTTCCCATGGAGGGCCATCTAATATTTATTTAATCTCCGGAAACCAGGACTGATTGGGCCATTTTGGCGCAATTAACAGAACTTTTTCCATTGACTTTACTGATGACAGAACGAAGGAGGCACACCAGGGGAAAGGCATACTTACCTAAAAAGAAGATTTGCTGGCTGGGAAAAAAATATTTCTTTTCTCCCAGTTGACATTCAGACCCAGATTTTTCAGATGGCAAAGCAGCAAGTCTCTGTTTTCACTCAATAGTGCCTCTGATTGCGTTGGTAATAACCAATCGTCGAGGTAATGAAAAACACGCACTCCGTTCATTTTCGATGGGGCGAGCGCCACATCGATAAATTTCGTGAATGGTGATGCAGTGCAGTTGTTACACGAAAGTACGCATCCTTCTGATCTATTGATGCCTTTGTGAGCTCCACATGGCCCTAAGGTAAGAATGGTGTGCTCCTTTGGACCATGGTCAGTTGACGATAGACGGTTTGCAAAAACCATTCATCCAGGCGAGACTTTTCTGGCTCTTCTTGAGGGGACCACAATCTTTACCCTTGCTGGTGGAAGGGGCGGCAACATCCTCCATGGACCAATCACCTGAAGCTGCGAGTGACATAGCATCATCCCCATCATCAGAGCCGCCAAATGTAATAAGGCCGTCTGCTCCAATAGAGGGCTGCATATCATCACAAGCATGTTGCACAGGCGAGAACGTTAGATCAGAAGTTCGGGGGATTGCAGGGCTTGCGCCGGCATAAGATCCTCCTCTAAGTCTTAAAGCTCAACCTCACTGTTAATTTGTGTGTGTGTGTGTGTGTGTGTGTGTGTGTGTGTGTGTGTGTGTGTGTGTATATATATATATAAGGATACAGTAACAGCCAGATCGCTGTAGGAATCAGTAGGAGTTTTGCTGAAGCGGCGCATTTATCACCGAGAGCGTCTTCGATGGCGATGTGGAGAACTCTTCACCGTAAAACATAGGGGATCGGTAAGTCTCTCCAGGCGCTGAGCACAGGTATCGAGTCATCCTGATCACGCTTTGCCAAGAAGTTCCATCCGCTGTAAGTATATCTCGACAGCGAATCAGAGAGGGTTCCAAGACAAGTTTGCAGTCTTGAAGGAAGAAAATTGAAGAAATGGTGACTGACCGTACACTTATATAACTGTGCGCCTGAAGGGGTGGGGCTAAAACACCATTGCCAATCAGAGGATTGGCATGATTGTATAAGGTTTTCAGCAAGGTTGTGAAGTAGATCACTTCCCCATAGTGCTTACAGCAATTTTAAGTGAACTGAATCAAAATGAACTTGCATTACCAAGGAAACAAAATCGTACTCGGATTATGGCAATCAGTTAGTAGTCTTTGTGAATGTTCACAGGCACAAGGCATCTTGATATACAACCCTTAACATAACAGTTCTTTATTAGACTTCACTTCACACAACTAAAAAAATTCACTAGGTTGAATGATGGAAAACTGTGAAAATAGAAACAAAAGAAAATAATAATAGCAAGGCCTGTTACTAAATGTTTGTACTTCATTATATCTTATGAAAAATGACTTGGCTGGACACCTCTTATCTTATGTATCAGTTGAACTACTACAGCCATTACAAACATATTAGCTACAGGAATATCTATTTTGATGTAAACATAAACTAAAACATACACTAAGACATACACTTAATGGATTACAAAATGGATGGAAAGTGTTACAAGTCTGGCAGAGCAGGTTGACCCACCTCTGTATGTCAACTGAAATAAGACATGAGAGGTGTGGATGAGACACAGACACAAAGGGTGAAATAGGCTAGTTTTAAAATCTGTTGAACACAAGACTGAATAAAGAAAAACAAGTTAAATAAATCCTACTGTTAAAGGTCTTTATGTGGGCAGATGATTACAGCCAGGGAATATCTACCTTAATGTAGCGCATTAAGTGTGTTGATTGTTGCACTTTAATAATTTAAAAGTTTAAATGTAGTTTAAAATGGAAAATCTTATTATGGGTGGCCTGGGTAGCTCAGCGAGTAAAGATGTAATTTTAATAGTAATAGTCCAAATAGTTTCTGTATATTCTTTAGCGGGATTGCATTTACTCCTTACTCTCAAATGCTTCTCCAGTGTAATTAGATTTCACCTGATATTATGATGCGTTTCAGGTGATCCGATCACATGTGGTCAGCCCTAAATACAGGTCTAAATGGGATTAAAAACATTTTGTGGTCGAATCACAGAAACCACATACGAATGTGGACAGAAATGCATGTTTCACATTACATTTGAGGTGTAAATGCAAATCTGTCCTGAATGCATCTCAGCAGCAGTGAAGCACCACCCCTCACCTGTCAATCATCCTCTGTGCCAAAACAAGAGTTACAAATTTGCCTTTTAAGAGAAAAGAAAAGCATCATCCGATCTGAAAATTTATGAAAGTGGATACATACACAATTACAAGAGCTTCACGTATCTTCTTTAGTGTGTGTGATATCAAAACCAATGAGAGACACGAACACCTGAAGCTCCTTTAATACAGGTAATACACTAAAATAACAAATAATTCTGCTTGAGATGTTGCGTTTGTGTTTAGATTAAATTTCAACGGCATCTAGGAGAAACATTTTTCCACGCTTACCTTGTCTTTTCTTACTTTGTTGTGCACACTGACATAGTAATTGATGTATGTCGTCATGAAACAGAGACCCTCCCCTCCAAATCTGAACACATTTTAGTGACCAGGTGTAAACAGCCATGTGTCTCACGTAACAACATGCGATCGGATTCGGATCACCCGAGACACATCATAATACCAGGTGGAAACGGGGCCAGAGTTACCTGCGTAAAATGGAAAATGCTACTTACTTACACCAGAAGCGGTAGCTGAAAATAATCTGGTTTTAGAAAATTTTATATACATTGATAGATGATTCAAATGCTTTCCATCACTTTGACAGTCAGCATTTTTCCTACATTAAACATTTTTGGAGGCCACCAAAGCGAAATTTTGGGTCGCTGATAATGAAAACCCATATGCATTTACACCTTCTTTTAATGTATTCATAATCCATCCTAAACACCTCCATGATTGATTTGTATACAATATTTGTTATATTGCTTTTAGTTGTTGTGTGTGGTTGAAATAAATATCAAGAATAAAAAAAAATAGTTTTATCAGATGATTAACTTTATGAAGCAGAGAGCCAAACAGCAAATGTTGGTAATCCACACATTTAACGACTGGACACTCACCTCATACATGAGGGATAGAGAAGAGAAAAATAAACACTCTGAGCATTACTAAATAAATAAATAAAAATAAAACAGAGGGGTACATCAGTACAGCAGAGCAGATCTGTCACCATCACTTTTTACCTGCGCAAAAACTCTGAGTAAAACCAAACATGTAAAATACAAATGAGAAGGGCTAATGTCTCAAAAGCACTGCATACAAATAAATGTCAGTTATATTACCAACTGTTACAATTTGTCAAAGCATTTAAATAATCTATTCTTTCAACTGAAGTTTGACTCCTAAAGAGAAACAATTGCACATACAGGTATGGAGCAGACATAACCCATTATGTCTACTCTGTTTCTCTTTCTGTAAAACACTCTGGAATCCTCATGACTCATATCATGCTGGATGGATTTGGCATTTGGTATGTTGCGGTGCTGACTGATGTCTTTTCTTAGACAACGGGTCTCAGATGGCACGACTGTGTTCTGCTTTTCTCCTTACTTCAGATCCAGCATTACACCAAGAGCACTCATCAGAATGTGGTCTTGACATTATGAGAGATTCATTGTTGTAACTTAGTGTCTAGTGTATCATGTCTGCCTGTCTGTCTGTCAGACCTCTACATGGCCAAAGGCTTCTGACTTCTGAATGTTATTCATAGATCATCTGCACAATTTCAATTGAATTTGAACATAAAACACAGATTTTACCATCTAAAAACCACCAACAAGGACAGCGGAGAAGAAAACTAAAGATGCAAATGTTACCTTATTTGTATCTGACAAAGACCTCTTTCACAGGTTGCAACAACATGTGGAACTATTTGTGTAAACATTCACATCATCCTGAACTGCCATCTGCTGTTCAGAAAACCACATCTGATACTGGAAGGCTTTTGACCTCCATTGCTAAGTAAATTGTTTCACAGATCAGTTTAGATACACTTCACAATGTCACTTCAATGATATTCAAAATCCACAAATCCATTTACCTCGTTAAAAATTATTGTAATGCAAATAATTGTAATGCAAAAACAGATCATAAGAATCCAGGGGCCACAAAAATCAGTTGTCATTTTATTTTTCCACATTTTGATATGTTACAGCCTTATTCAAAAATGGATTAAAGTCATTATTTTCCAAACAATTCTACAAACAGTTTGTTTGAAATATTTGCAAATTCATTAAAAATAAAAAAATTACAACATCACAGTTTTCACAGCCTTTGCTCAAGACTTTGTTGAAGCACCTTTGGCATCAATTACAGCCGCAAGTCTTTTTGTGTATGATGCTACAAGCTTGGCACACCTATTTTTGGGCAGTTTCTCCCATTCTTCTTTGCAAGACCTCTCAAGCTCCATCAGGTTGGAGCTTCGGTACACAGCCATTTTCAGATCTCTCCAGAGATATTCAAGTCTGGGCTCTGGCTGGGCCACTCAAGGACATTCACAGAGTTGTCCCGTAGCCACTCCTTTGTTATCTTGGCTGTGTGCTTAGGGTCATTGTTCTGTTGGAAGATGAACCTTCACCCCAGTCTGAGGTCCAGAACGCTCTGGAGCAGGTTTTCATCAAGGATGTCTCTGTACATTGCTGCATTCATCTTTCCCTCGATCCTGACTAGTCTCCCAGTTCCTGCTGCTGAAAAACATTCCCACAGCATGATGCTGCCACCACCATGCTTCACTGTAGGGATGGTATTGACCAGGTGATGAGTGGAGCATGGTTTCCTCCAGACATGACGCTTGCCATTCAGGCCAAAGAGTTCAATCTTTTGTTTCTCATGGTCTGAGAGTTATTCAGGTGCCTTTTGGCAAACTCCAGGCGGGCTGTCATGTGCCTTTTACTGAGGAGTGGCTTCCGTCTGGTCACTCTACCATACAGACCTGATTGGTGAAGTGCTGCAGAGATGGTTGTTCTTCTGGAAGGTTCTCCTCTCTCTACAGAGAAATGCTGGAGCTCTGTGCTGTGATCATCGGTCATGTGATTTTTCTCTTTTTCATTTTTTATTTTTAATACATTTTCATGTTGTCATAATGGTGTATTATTTGTAGAATTTTGAGGAAAATAATTAATTTAATCCATTTTAGAATAAGGCTGTAACATAACAAAATGTGGAAAAAGTGAAGCGCTGTGAATACTTTCCGGATGCACTGTATATTCCATATTAAGAGAGTGTAGTACATCTTATAACCAAGATGATGCAAGCAAATGTCAGTGAGGTGTGCCTCGCGTTCCGGCTGGAAGCTTGTGCCAGTACATTTCCAGTGAAGTCCTTCCTAAGTCTGAGGTGCTGACAGTGGACAGTGAAGTATCCCTTGTTGTACGGTTGGTGTTGGCAGAATTTCATCCTCTGTGAAGTCCATTGTAATAGAGTGAAATGAAACAGACAGTAATCATCGAAGTTCCCCTAACTGCCTAGTTGGCATAGACTGCAGTTAGTATTCTTCACTCAGCGACACAGAGCAGTGGGAGTCGAACATCGGGCTGGACCGGAGCTGGATCTTCCAGGATCTGGTAACTTTGGGATATGTTTCCCAAGGATTAGACAGGGAAACAAACACTCTAGCTGCTGCCTTTTGAGCAACCTGAAGGTTATTTATTGCACCTGCAGAACATCCACCCAGTAGTGCGTTACAATAATCTTGTCTGGTCATGAACGCATAAATTAGCTTGTTTGGCATCAGAAACAGAGAACATGTGATGTAACTTTTCTGAGGTGGAAACATTTTCAATGGATAGATTGTTAGAAACACCAAAAATTCTTAACTTAGAAGACAATGTAACAGTACATTCATCGAGAGACAAATTATATTCTATCATCTTATTTTTAGAGGTTTTTGGTCCTATAAAAAAATCAGTTTTGCCAGAATTCAGTAGAAGGAAATTTCTAGCCATCCATTCTTTGATATCATTTATACACTCTGCTAACTTGGAGAGTTGGGAAATTGTAATGGGTAAGGGATGGGCAAGGAGGAGATGGGAACCGGCAGAACAGTCAACATAAACTTTATTGACATAAACTCAACTTAAAACAGCATAAAATGCATAGACGCACACACACACACACACACACATGTTGGTCTACCTATCATTATGAGGACTTTCCATAGACATAATGACTTTTATACTGTACAAACTATAGATTCTATCCTCTAAACCTAACACAACCCCTAAACCTAACCCTCACAGAAAACCTTCTGCATTTTTACATTTTCAATAAAACATTGTTTAGTATGATTTTTAAGCGATTTGAATTATGGGGACACTAGAAATGTCCTCATAAATCACATTTATAGCATAATTACCAGTTTGTAACTTACAAAATTGTCCTCGTAAATCACAAAAACACACACACACACACACACACACACACACACACACACACACACACACACACACAGAGTGGACGTGTGTCTCTCCCCCCTTTATTTCTCTCTCCCACTGATTAATTGACTCAGCACGGGCCATGCACCCTCACAGCCTGGCCACGCCCTTCTCCTTATCACAGAAATTTCACCAGGTCTTGAAGAAATATAAAGCTGAGTATCGTCAGCATAAGGTGATATGGTTTATGATAATGTCTTCCAGGGGAAACATATACAAGGAGAAAAGCAGAGGACCTAATACTGAGCCCTGTGGCACTCATTACTTGACTCATTTTTCATCTAAAAATGTTAACAAAAAAAGTGGTAGTGATCAGATAAATAGGATATAAATCATGCTTATGCTTGTCTACAAATGCCAACATAATTCCCAAGCCTATCCAACAGAATGTCTTGTTCTATGCTGTCGAAGACAGCACTAATGCCTGATTCACACATTACGTGAGCGAGGTGTGAATGGAGTATGAGTGGAGTGTGGGCAACAAGGTTGCCTTTGGGCTTTCACAGTGGCCACATCTCTTCTGCGAGACAGAACTGCGGCTGTGTGCAGTTTTTTTTTTAGCTCTAGGTTCCTTTGGCAACTGCAGGCAGTCATGTGCACTAATATCTGCATAACATGGGCAAAAGTCCTGCAGATTATTTATTTATTCATTCCTTTATTTATTTATTTTGTGTTTGTTTGAATGCAGAGCTATAAATTGTAGTGTATTGTAGGCTCCATTTAAATATTTGTATTTGCTTTTATGTCTTTTTTATAATCTCCTGGTTATTTTAGTTTTCTACTGCTGCCAGAAACGCTGAGTATATCTTGAGCTGTGCGGCAAAAACAGGCTCAGTTCCGATCCACTCTGATAGTTTTAATCTTCAATCTTTAAACTGAATCTTATACCTGATTCAGTCAAAACTTTGTTCCTTGTCAATTTAGCCCTGGTATAGAATAAATTCCTTGGATTGTTGTGGTTATTTTCTATGAGTTTACTAAAATATGTAGGCTTTGCAGCTTTTAGAATGCACCACGAAATAGCTCAAATTTTGAACACTTCCACTTGCATTCTATTTTCCGAGCTGCTCTCTGAAGTGCATGAGTATGTTATTTGGACCAGTGCAGGGCTTTTAACTTTCTTTAACTGAAGGAGGGCAACTGAGTGCTAGAGAACAATGTATATTTTCTGTGACTACATCGAGTTCATATTAACTTTTTGACATACTGAGTATTTAAAACAGATCTGGAATATTATTAATGATGTGTTGTAGATTGAGTGACCTTAGCCAAGCCCAGCATGCAAGAGATGTTATCGCCCTGTGACAAAATTGCTATATTATCAATATTAACTTCATAAGACAGAATAATATCTGTGCATGATTATGGTAAATTTAATTTACAATTAGTTTTTTGGATGAAAGAGCTCTAATGTTTTGTTGCTCAAACTTTATTATATGTCAATCATCAAATGTTTATTATTATTTTTTATTTTCTTGTTTGACATCAATAAAAAAAAAATCTAAATGGTTTTGTGTTTGGTTGTTCGGGGAACAGACACAGTTTCTATAAGATAGGCAGCTAGCAGACAATCTGTTTAGCCAGTCTGTCTGTTTCCTGACCTGAGCCCCGGTGAGTCTAACACTATTAAGAATATGAGCCAAATTACTAGAGACAAGAACGGAACCTTCCCTGGAGGGATGGTGTCCTTCTCTCTTTAGCAGGTCAGGTCTACCCTAAAAACTCTTCCAAATGTCTAAAAATCCTCTATGTCTATTCTCCAGACACCACTCAGACAAACAGCCATTCAGTAACAATAATCTACAATAAACCTTGTCACAGTGAGAAGGGGCGGGGCCAGAGCACATTATAGTGTCTGAAATAATTTTAAGAATTAAGAACTTGTGTTCCGATGTGTGTCTCTCTGAAATCTATATCAGCTTAAATAATTCTTTACATTTATCACATGTGAATTCCTCACTCCTGACGGATGAAGCTATGCAAAACATGTGGCATGGAGTGCCGGTGACGATAACAAGTGATGGTGCCATGACTTAGCGCATTTATTTGTTGAAAATGTTATTTGTGGTTCTTATTTGTGGCTCCTGGGTAGCGGGGGTTTGAAATAGATGCAATAATCTGGAGTGGTGGTGGCGTAGTGGGCTAAAGCACATAACTGTTAATCAGAAGGTCGCTGGTTCGATCCCCACAGCCACCACCATTGTGTCCTTGAGCAAGGCACTTAACTCCAGGTTGCTCTGGGGGGATTGTCCCTGTAATAAATGCACTGTAAGTCGCTCTGGATAAAAGCGGCTGCCAAATGTATAAAATGTAAATGTAAAAATATAATCTGTATGGAAAAAAAATCACATAGGTAAAAATAGATGAATGCAGTAGAATCATGATAAATCACAATACAAATCAATGTGTATAGAAATAGTTCTGATAGAGTTTACTAGCTAATTACAACCTGACAGTCATAAATTACAACCCAACTGTAGTTGGAACTACATACTGTTGTGTCAGATCAGCTTTGGACATTTTTGAAGGACAAATTAAATTTGTTGACAGAACCCTTTATTGAATGGCACACCATGTGACTGAATTTTCAACTTACCTTTAAGTGTGTCTCTCTTTAATTAAATGTAAATTCACTCCCTGTACCTCTTCCTTGACAGGTAAAAGGGGATGAGCAGGCAGTTATGCAGTCTAGTGAAAATATGTCTGCAAGTAGACACATGCTGGATAACAAACAGTTCCAAGGCAAAAGGGGAAAAAAATCTGATGTACAGTAGTGATAATGTTCATCCTCAGGGCAAACATGGCCATGGGCTGCAATTTTAAAAACCATGAATTGATCATCTCACACGTTTTCACAAGACTGACACATCATTGTGTGTGTTTTGGCACTGACGCTAATCTAATGAGTGCCAACAGAGGAGCAAAATCTTTTTGGAAAGGATTTGCTTTGCAATACTAGCCATTAATATAAACTTTGTGTTACAGTAAATTGTTCAGGGAAAAGACACATGATTGTGATCAATCAGAAGGGGTCCATTCACAGAACATGTTTAGATCTCATCAGCCAGTGCTCCAGCTTTATATGGAAATTTTTTGTTCTCAGGTTGAAAGTCCTACTGTTAGATCCGCCAGATAACTGATGATCTGCTGCACAGTGACAATGCAATGCGTCTGTTAAGAATGTGAGCAGGTTTTCCATCCCGGTGAACAATTTTCACCCTGCCAATAGGGAGTGGGCTGTATGAACATTCTCTTCTAATCTACCCTGTACAGCCCCCCACAATTAAGCCCTGAAAGAATAGCTTCATTCTTGAATGTCTGCACAAGCTATGGCAGCTACTTTGAGCCCTACACAGTACTGGTACTTTGATCACTATAAAATACACCAGGAAAACACCATATGCAGGTTGCCAATGGAATAAAATGTAAATGTGTATTTGGGACTCTGCTTGATTAACTGAAAAATCAAATCTTTTAAGAGTTTAAGATGCAATTAATTTAATAGTTGGAGAGAAAAATTACCGAACAAAAAGACAAGGAAGCAGAGATTGTTCACAAGCTTCATTTCTGGAAAACGTACAAACTAACTTTAACCCTAACACTTTGCACAAAGAACTTGGGAAACATAATCAATTTCTAACTTTTCTTTCTCTCACTCACACACACACACACACACACACACACACACACACACACACACACACACACACACACACACGTTTTTGCGGCTATCCCCTTAACCTAACCCTCAGAAAAAACATTCTGCATTTTTATATTTTCAATAAAACATTGTTTAGTATGTTTTTTTTTAAAGTTATTTGAATTATGGGGACACTAGAAATGTCCTCATAAACCACATTTCTAGCATAATACACTTGTAATTACCGGTCTGTAACCTATCAAAATGTCCTCGTAAACCACCCAAACCCGCCCACACACACACACACACACACACACACACACGCATGCATGCATGCATGCAAATACTGTATACACACCTTTAATTTGTGTTTCATTTATACTGTACCTGCTAGTTTCATTAGCCTGCCAGGCAGGTTAGCTATATCAATTAAAACATGAATATAAAGGCAGTTTGAAAATTGCCACACCTTCTCTTCTTAGACATAGAAATTACTTTGTGTTTGCTGACGTTTAAGTCATATTTGTGCACTGTTGATGACTGTACTGTAAAAAAATAAGGTTGTTTATGTAAACACTATTGATATATTGCTACAATATCACATAACAAGCAAAATCTGGTGTTCAGCAACAACATGAAGCAATTAAATCTGGCCTTTGCCATCATCATTATATAGGGATGGTTGACAAGGCACTGCCAACAAATGGAAACACTTTACAATTTAGAAGCTAAGAAACCGCTAACAAGCTTCTGCATTCTGAGAAATACGGCTCCTGATTGAGCTTGTGTCCTTTGCCATAAAGATCTCCAATTACATTCTTGTAAACCACCTATCAGGCATATTTTAGGTGGATTCCTGGGGTCTCCATAATGACCTTAAATTAGGGACTTGTGCCTAGTTCACACGGTAGAGTAACACCAATGCATCTGGGTCCCATCATTCTCAGTGGGATAGATCACAGGACTTTTTTCTGAAACCACACCTTTACAATAGTTGAGTCCCAAGCAAACTATGACTTCAACCATAACAGTTCAGTTTGCCAGACACAACAGAAAATGTATACCTGATTCTCTGATGTGCACCCTAGGGTGGGAGGAATCAGATTGCTGCACAGGGCTGAATTAGATTGATATATGTGGCTTTCTAACAGTCTGACAGAGTTCAAATAAAGGCGAACAAGAGTAACACCAACTATGGAAAAGTAACATTTGACACACTATGTGCTAGTAGAGCTGAGAACCAAGTGAAGATTAGTGGTGTCTATACAACATTCTAGCCCAACATATCTAACCCAAGTTTAGTATACATTCAAACAGTGCATGGCAATCTGTTAATTATTCACTGAATAAATGAACAATTCCTCAGATTCCTGGACCTGCGTGTTAATGGTTTCTGTAAATAGTATGCAAAATATTTATTTTTCTTTGTAAGATTTTGCTATAAGAAGAACTCCTACGAGTTCTAAAAGATAAAAAGAAGAAAACACTGTGAACAAGTGATTGCTTGATTTACTTAGAATTAACCAGAGCACATATATTATATTAGAGGGCAAAGGTGGCATCCAGACTCTTGGCACGTGTTTCATATGGGTGACCCCAAACAAGAATTTTCTCCTTCAGGCCTGTTCTCAGCAATTGTGTTGTTACTAGGGCTGGGAAATTTAACACGTTCATTTCGGCAATTGATTGTTGACTGTTAGACGCAAAAAAAAAAAAAAACACTCTATTTTATCACTTCTTGAAACATGTCTGATGTTTTCCCCCACTTCTTGTAGCTAAAATTGGCATACATACATTTCCAGGTGAATTGGATTGTGTGGAGCAGTGCACTCTTATTGATTATGCACAACGCATGTCCCAAGCATAATAAACAAAGGAGCAGATTCACTGTACGGAGAATGGAGATTTTTACCCACAAGTGGGCAGCCAGGTGTTGGAGAGATACAGACAAGCTGCCATATCTCTTCACAGTGCCTGAAAACACTCACCCACTATCATCTGAACTGGAGTCAAATGAGAAACTTTATGAGAGAGACCCTGTGTGAAAGCGAAAGAGACTGAACAGCAACCAGAGGAGAAAAAAAAAATAGTTTTGAGGTTTTAATTTTAACAAAGTAAACTTCAGCATTCAGTTTGTTTTATATCTATAATCTGTATAGTGTCTAGTAAGGCATTAGTAATGTACACTTAAGTTTATCTTAACAATAAAGCTTGATATAAATTGAATTGGCACATTTGATCGTATTATTAAAAAAGTCCAAGATTTTGCCCAACTTTTAATTACAGCATGTCCACAGATTTTTTGGCATGTGTATATATATATATATATATATATATATATATATATATATATATATATATATATATATATATATATATTGTATCAAAGGTTTATACCTGTAATAATGTGTCTAATTTACTCTATCCATGAAAAAAGTTTTTTTAACATGTACATATTTAAATAAATGATGAGTAACCAATTTCTTACAAATTCTTTGAGACAATGTATAAAGTAAATACTGTATAATTTTATAATATTTTAATTTTTTTTAATGTACCATGATTAATCGTGAATAATCTGTGCGATTAATTATTGAAAACATTTTAATCAATTCAGAGCCCTAGTTGTTACTCTAACCTAACTTAACCTTAACTGTTGAAGATGCTTAAGGTGGGATACAGAGGGAGACCTAAATAACCTAAATTTCCACAATCTAACCCAACCCTAGCCCTCACCTTAAAATTACATCCGATTATCTTAAGCAACTTCCCCACATATTAAAATCACAGTTGTTAGGAAAAAAAAAAAAAAATGTATTACCTGTGCACCCCTGGTTTGAATGGTCCATTGATAAAAAGCAGACATGGAGGAGCCTGCACTTGAGGTTATCCTTGTTGAACATTACGGTGCAGAAGAGGGAGAGCACTGGTCCAAAGGATCAGGGTTTCAGTTCTTTGTTATGCATTAATCTTTCATGGGGGGGTGCTCCCAAAATGTGTTAAGAAACTCCAAGATTTATTAAGATGGATTTTCATAACAAAATCATCATATTGGGAGCATTGTGATTGCATTTTTTCAACCCTTGCCATGTGTTTCATAGTGAGGCCAAAAATTAGCATGTTGCTTCTTTAGGCTTGTCCTCAGTAGTTGTGTTGTTGAGCATTTCTGTCCAAGACATGAGTCAGGGACTTATTCTGCCTCTGCTGGTGGTACTGTATAGTGGTATGCATAACTGCCTCCCAAGCAGAAAGTTCCCCTGAAAAACTTGCAAAATCATAGAACTGATCTGCAACACAGTATCAACTTCAGGACATCCCCTCAGACTGCAATTATGTTGTCTTGGAATGGAATATTATGACATTTGCTCCCCTGAACTTGAATGGTCTATTGATAAAAAGCAGACTGGGAGGAGCCTGCACCAGAGATTATCCTTGTTGAGAGTTATGGTGTGGAAGTGGGAGAGCACTCGACCAAAGGACCAGGGGCACAGCTCAAGTTTCTGTTCATTGTGAACAAATATTTCTCTTTTTATCAAAGATTTGTAAAGGGGATACGTTTTGCAAGATTTCTTTGTTGCACTAACATCAGAGTTCCCAAGGGTGGTTAAAAATCAAAAGGCATTTTAGAAATGGCTTCCAAAATAAGCATATAATAATGGCATCATCATGATTTCATGGTTGATGTAGCATTAACGGAATCACTTTGATTACACAAGAAAGCTTGGGTGGCATCCAGACACTTGGCATATGTTTCATATGGGAACCCCATACAAGCATTTACTCCTCCAGGCTTGTCCTCGGCTATTGTGTTGTTAAGCATGTTCGCAAAATGCATCGGCCAGGGACCTACAGTAATTGGCCCGTGCTTGTAGGATAGTGGTACACATAGGTGCCTTCCAAGCATTTGACTCTGGTTTGATTCCTGGAGAGGTTCTCCTGAGTGTCATGGATTCAAACAGTTGGAAAATTACAGGAAGTTTGTAAATACTTGATACAAAGTGAAAAATCCTAGAACTGGTCTTCAACACACTATCAGCTTTAGTGACATCCCCTTAAGCCTGCGATTGTTTGATCTTAGAAGGGAATTTTATGACTTTTTGCTCCACACAATTAGAAATGGTTCCTTGAAAAGAAAAAAAAAGAAAAAAAGTGTGATTACCCTTGATAGCCCAAGGGTTCAGTTGTACAGTTTTAAAGGGTTAGTTCGACCAAACAGGAAACTTCTCTCATCATTTACTCACTCTCATGCCATCCTAGATGTGCATGACTTTTTTTGTTTTTTTTTGCAGAACACAAACAATTTACAGTGAAAACAGTGTTATAATTTGGTCTGTTCTCACAAAACCAACTGGATCGCTTCAGAAGACATTGATTAAACCTTATCTTATGGATTACTTTTATGCTGTCTTTATCTCCTTTTTAGCTTTAAAGGCCTGATCAAATTCACTTTCATTGTATGGACCTACAGGGCAGAGATATTCTTCAAAAAAATCTTCATTTGTGTTCTGCAGAAGAAAGAAAGCCATACTTATCTGGGATGGCATGAGGGTGAGTAAATGATGAGAGAATTTTCATTTTTGGGTGAACTATCTTCATTATGCATTAATATTTTGACCTTTACTAAAGAATTGTGAGGTGAGAGCTCTGATGGTAGCAGAGCTGCATAAGTTTGTAAAAAAAAAGAAAAAAAAGACCCCAACAAGAACATTCTATGGGATTCACAAGTAGGACAGAAATGTTCTTCAGAAAGCCACTGCATGCTTGGGCTATCATTTAAACATATCCATATGAGGAAAACACCCTCTGATATGTTGTAAAATGAAGAACCGTTTTAGTTGTCTGAAGTTTTGAATTAATTCTAGCTGTAAGGGTTTTCACATTTTCATATCTTTGAAAGCAGCATAATTGCAAGGATTCTACCTTTTAAAGACAGTTTTCTTGTAAAAGATGGTTAAGGTGGGATGAAGATACTTGGTCTTCTTAGAATAGTGGAACCCCTAAACAAACTTTTAGTTCATCCAAGCTAACCCTAACCATAACCCTAACCCTACTATTCCCAATAGATAATTTTTGCAGGTGGATGGATGAAAGAAAGGATTTTTATAACTTTTGCTACACTCATTTGGAATGGTCCATTGACAAAAAAGCAGCTTGGGAGGAGCCTGCACCAAAGGTTACCTTCTTGAGCTTTATGGTGCAGAAGATGAAGAGGATTGGCCCAATGGATCAGGGGGATATCTCAAGTTTTTCTTCAGTATGATTAAATCACCTATGGGGCGGCTGTGGCTCAGTTGGTGGAGCGGGTCGGCTGCCAATTGCAGGGTTGGTGGTTCGATTCCTGGCCCACATGACTCCACATGCTGAAGTGTCCTTGGGCAAGACACTGAACCCCAAGTTGATCCCAAAGGCGGCTCTGCCGACATTGGTGTATGAGTTCAAGTGTGAATGGGACACAGTGTAAAGCGCTCTGGTAACCTCTAAGGTTAAAAAAAAAAAAAAAAGCGCTATATAAATGCAGACCATTTACAAAATCTTTTACACTTTACTACAGATTTCCATGGTGGAGAACATTAATGGATGCTGAAAATGTGAAATACTAAATATATATTCTTTAATTTGTTAGGGTAATTAAAAAAAAATTATAATAATTTGCTGTTTTAAACACAATTTTGTAAAATTGCTGTAAAACTGAGTTCAGTTTAATAGCCATACATTAGCAAAGCACATGTATTTTACTTGTCTACCTAGCATTTAAGAAAAACATATTTTCAGACAAAGTAATTTTTGTTATTTATTAGGGAACAAGCAACTTTAGCTGTTTGATTACATCAGCTCTAAAACTGTCTGAAAAGCTGAATTCAATGAATAAATGTATGCAGTTTGTTTAATATATAACATTTTGATTATAAAAATGATATTTACACGTCTAATTTTTGATAGGATAGGAATGTTTAAAGCCATTGTAATACATTTTGTAATTAAAGCGCGTATTTAGTACAATGCAAGGTAATAATGTAAATAGCATAAGACAGCGAAATATATTACTTGGTGGAAGAATTATTTATTCAGATATTAATAGCAAATACTATTGGAACATTGGTGTCTCTTATAATATTGCTGTTGTAGTAATAATATAACATGAAATAAAATACAGAGATCATGTGTCATTAACATAACCAGTGAAACAACCAGATTACTTTGAAAAGGCAATAACAGAGAAATCTGATATTTTGTCAGGTGGGAAAGCGACTTTGTGGACTCAGTCTCCACATTAAAATCTAACTTTTGTTCTCTCGCCAGTGACTTTGTTGCTGGCTCGGATCTGTTTCAGGGTTTGAAGAAGGGAAAATGGCACATTAGCACATAAATGCACAGTAGTCTTTTAAGGGCAAATGAGGGAAGCCCTACCTAGACCATTGGGACGGCTGGGTTGAAAGGGGAATATAGCTTCATTATTCACCAAAGGTTCCCTTCACTGGGCCTCCTCTGAGGACCTACCTCTTCAACCAAAGAAAGCCCAGTTGAAAACAAAGCACACTGGAAAGTATAAAGAACATTGTCTTTTATCTAAACAGTAAAAAAGTCAAATTAATAGTGCACTTAGTAATTTTGTCCTCAGTAAACTGTGTAAACTCAGTAAAGTGACTCACAAAGAAATGAACTGTTATTTTAAAACATATGTATAAAAATATACATGAGCACTCACATGAGATGAAGACTACAGTTAAATCATTAACCTTATAAAAGCTGTTTTATTCTACATTACGAGGATCCCCTCATGGGGGCTGCCATGTTAGGATCACATGACCAGCTGATTACTACTCGATTTATCTCAGTAACCGTCCTGTTATTGGATTTTCACTCATGGATTAAATTAATCATGACTGACTGTGAATATTGAATAGAAATTAGCATTAGTAACTAAAACAAAAGATTTTGACCCACATCCCTAGATGTCAGTGTAAGCCCGAGACTACATATTACAAAAAATACTAAGTGCACCTTTAAGGTTCATAGATGAGACAAAAACTAGCATAATTCAAAATGTATGTTCTTTTTATATGTTAACTTTATTCCTGGAAGCTATCCAAAGTCAACATTTGGCACATAGATGCATTATAAATACCTACAAAAATAAACAATTTCCATGTTAATTTAATGGGTTGGTAATTTAATTCCAATTTTATTTAATTTGTAAATCGCTTTAAATAAAGACATCTGCTTAATGAATACATGTAAATGTAATATAAGGGTGTGAAAAAAATTAGGACTCTTTCTAAGCATCTCACCCTCTCCCTCTAAAGGCACAACTATCCTCAATATATCCACAGAATAACACAGCAATACCAAATAGCAGCTTAAACAACAACACAGAAACATTTGAGCTAAATGGCTTTTCATTTAAGTGCAAAACCTAAATTCTGTTTATAATACCATGACAACATACACTGTGTTTAGAGCAATAGACTGGGAGTCTATATATGTCTTTATCATTCTGCAAATAACAACAAATAATTATTTTTAGCAACAACATATAGAAATACTGTTTATGCTGTATTTAGATCTATCTCTGAGCCTTTGTGTCTATATATGGCTGGTTCAACTTAACCTCAATGAAAGAAGTGTAATAAAATGACATAGATGTGTCGTGCATTACGTGTTCCTGCCGCCTACTACTGATAAAGCACACCAAAGACCAATAATTAAATAATCATTTACCATGATTATAAACATGGTCACATCTGAAAAATAAAGATTTAAAAATTTTGTAATTATGGACAAGAATGAAAGGATAAAATAAAAAAAATGTTTACACTGGGTATATGTGGCTTTGTGGATTAAAATACAGAAAACTGTTAATTAACAATTCTAAGCATAAAAGGCATAAAAACAAACAAACATACAACATAAATTAAAACATATTAGAGACTATGCTTGTTGCCAAAACAAAAGCAGAGAAAACAGGTAATGTTCTGCATAGAAGCTGATGGATCATCCACAGCATGACTGTTCCCAATGACAACCATTATTAATTACTTGCCTAAGGTTGCATATCACAATGTAGTTGGAGTGGGTTTGCATATTGGCAACCTACTGGGAGCTATCCAACAACACATGATGTAAGAAATAACGATGATATGGCTGACACTGTTGCCAACTGAGCAAGTAGGACTGAATACATGCGTCCCTAATTGCAATGTGCTTTCTGTGATTTGTTATAAAACAATGGGCCTGTTTACATGCTCACCAGTAGCTGATAACTCCCAAAAATCAGCCTGTTAAAAAAATCAGCAAAGCAAGAAACCGTATTTTACATGAGATTTGAAATAATGGAGTTAGGCTACGTCTATATTAATCCGGATACATTTGAAAACGGCGTTTTCGTTTCAAAACACTCTCTGTTCACACTAACGTTTTCAAGCGTTTTCCAAAAGTTGCTCCAAACAGAAACATTTGAAAATGCTTAAATCATGTCACTGCGCATGTAGAAAATCCCCGCTGCATGTACGGTCTGAAGAGCAATTGTCCTCGATCGTGTTCCGTCGCCGGACACCAATTCCGAGTAAACTTCCCTTCGCGTTTGAAGGAATGCAATGTGAAGGTTGTACAAAATTACATTTATTTTTTAACAACGCTATAAAAGTGAGTATCAGGCACAACAGTGCCGCTATAACACAAGTCGCCATCTTGATTGTTTTGGTTGGATAGATCACATTACTAAAAATGCATCATCGTTTTCCAAAGCATCCGTTTTCACAGTCCACACTACAATGCGAAAACAGCGTTTTCAAATATATCCACTGTGGAGTGCGTTTTCAAAAAGCTCAGTTCACGCTGTCTCAGTGTGGACGGAAGGCCAAAATAGAGAGAAAAAGTTGAGTTTTTAAACGAAAACTTAATAGTGTGGACTAGGCCTTATTCTCTGCTTTTGACGGCAATCCGTGAGAAGGCATGTGCACAACACTTGTGTTCATTGGATAAGTCGGTATAAATGCTGATAAAGGTGTTTACAAGCAATGCAAAATTGGGGTACTGGACAAAAACCTACCCGTGTTGTTCGGTTTATTCTTAAGCAGTTTGTGACCTTACACCGGTAAAGTAAAGCTGTTTAATCCATTTACATGACCTCACGTTTTCGGCTTATTAAGTATAATCGGTGCAGCTAAGTGGCATGCATCTAAACGTGCTCACTGTGTTACTTTTTCATCCCAGTCAACCACAAAAAAAAAAAAAAGAATAGCTAATTTTCACTCAGTCTTTTGTTTTGATTTGCAATGGACTGGCTACTTTCAAGTTTAAATAATAAACCATTATTCTTGGAATGTGGTTTAGCCTTTATATATTCAATAGATTTACACTTTGACACTCACAGACATATATAATACAGGGCAGAGCACTTCAAACTAACTACAAAGCAAACAAAAAACATGGAAAGTGGAATAGATTTCCTGTGTGAGAGGAACTGCCCTGTACACACCAGAACTGGACCCTCGGCTGTTGCCAGTTTGGCCTTAGCAGGGAACATCGGTGCCGATGAAGTGAATGGTACAGTGAATGATGAATGATGTCCGAAACAGAAGAAAGAGACCGCTGGAATGAGAGAATGAGATTCTACAGTTGGGTTGGTCGACTGCTGTGTTTTTCCGCACTCGAAGGTGGTGCTGTCACGAGACTCCGAAGATAAACACGAGGATTCCGTCTCTTTCCAGCAGCTGGTGCAGCAGCATCAGCAGGCGGCGAAGGTGGTGGGAGTGGTGGCCTCAAAGATGACATTAGCGGCTGCATTTCCTGCTGCTGCTGAGAGAAGGGGCATTCCTCCTCTTCCTCCTTCCCTTTAGGGAATGGAAACTGCCCTGAACTTGGGCCTGTTGCACTACTTGCTGGTCCTATCCCTCCACCACCATCAATGTTTCCTTTCACAGGGGTCCGCAGGGGTCCTCCAAGCTTAGAGAGGGCACTGACGCGTGGTAGCTGAGGCTCTGGAGGAGAAGCCAGGCTCTCCAGAGAGGACATGCTCTGATCCCATGCCTGCTGCAGGTCTATAGGGATAATCTTAGTGGCCTCCACTGACACACAAGGAGGGAGGGAACCCATGCCACTTTTCCATGGTAGGTTTTTCTCTCCACATGTGAGCGAGGGAGGGGCTGCAACTGGGCTTTGACACATATCCAGTGCAGCTGGCACTGAGGAAACATAAATAAACAAAAAGCAAATATAAGTTTTGATGGAATGTCCTTGTTTATGTGTTACCATAACTACCCATACCTGATTTTGGTCTCTCCTTTGGTGTTTCTGGGGCCTTGCGAGCCACAAAAGTGATCCCCACATCCTCATCTTTATCTGGTTCAGAAGGATCAAGATTCTCCTCCTCAGGGGCTAGAGGAACCACAACTGGGTCTGCAGACACATTTACAGAAACACATTACACTGGAAACACTGGAAATTATGCAAAACTTCTGAGTTACATATGAAAGACTTGATCGCCAACCTTTGTCCTGCCAGCTC
This sequence comes from Xyrauchen texanus, assembly GCF_025860055.1. Classification (NCBI taxonomy): domain Eukaryota; kingdom Metazoa; phylum Chordata; class Actinopteri; order Cypriniformes; family Catostomidae; genus Xyrauchen; species Xyrauchen texanus. The sequence continues at coordinate 32,965,490 of NC_068277.1, read as the reverse complement.
ACATTTCGTCTGGGTTTGTCGTTTATGTCCTGTTCTTTAGCATCTGACCCTTTCCTCTGTAATAGGATTCAATATTTTTTAATTATGTCTCTGTCGCCTCACATGGAAGCAGGCGATTCTTGGCACGCTCAAGAAATAAATCGGCCAAACGGGAAAATGTAGCGGTTGATGCGATAATTAAAAGAGTCAGAATATCTCACCGATGTATTGGTCAATCACTACTCATGAAACACAAACGCTCGCACGCACACACACACACACACACACACACACACACACACACACACACACACACACACAGAGAGAGAGTCTGTTCTAAGCCTCCCTAACTGAGCTCAGGTGTCTATTCCTGCAATTTTCAGTTCTTGCCTTTTTCTGACTGCGGTCCTTCTTGTGGCGCTTGTAGCGAGTAGATTTGAAGGACTCAAGGCGGTTATGCATATTCCTCTGGAACACCTCCCTGTCCTGTCTCTCTTTGTCCCCCACTGTCATAAAGTGGCGACTGTAGTGGGAATGGTACTGCAGGAACAGAGAATAGTAGGTCAACTGAAGCAAACAGCATAAAAAGTTTCACATATTTCTGTGATTCAATCAAGGTTACAATTACAAAGACAAAAACTAGCAGTGAAATGTTTTTTCAGTACACTAACATAAAAATTTAAATAAGAGTTAAAAACTAAACCTAAATTAACTATAAATGTGAATTACAATACAAATGGGATTACAGGGAAAATGAATTAATGAAATTGAATCACAATGAAATTAAGAGTCTTGATTAGTTGATCCAAATGTAAAAAAAACTCTTGAATATATATATACTCTTCAAAATATAGATTAAGTGCCATGAACTTTGTAAATTTAGCAACTCCGTGAGAGTCATCTGAGACTGAAACAAGATCTGAGTGGACCCTGTCCATGCTCCTCAATCATAAGTGCAGAGTGTAGCAAATGTATCTAAACTGCAAAAAAAAAAAAGTATATATATATATATTTATTTTCTTAATTAGTAATTTTGTCCTGTTTTCCAGTAAAAATATCTAAACATTCTTAAAACAAGATAAATTTACTTAACAAGCAAAATGCCATAAGATTTTAAGTCTTGTTTTCAGAGAAATCTGACAAAATGTAGTAAACTTTATGCTTAAAAAAAATAAATAATATATATATATATATATATATATATATATATATATATATATATATATATATATATATATATATATGCCAATGGGGTTTTCTCTTAGTGTATTTTTCTTGCCCTGTTAGGAAATTGTTTTTTCGTGTTTTAAGCATGAACTTCACTAAACTTAGATTTCTTTGAAAAAAAAAGACAAAATATTTTATGGCATTTTGCTTGTCGAGTAAATTTATCTTGTTTTAAGAATGTTTAGATATTTCTACTGGAAAACAAGACAAAAATACTAATCAAGAAAAAACTTTCTGCAGTGTAAATGTATAGCTATATGTAGCAGTAAAAACTAAAAGTTTCAATAAATAGTAATAAAACAATACTAACAAAAAACAATTCATGCACTAAAACTGAAAACCAAAATACAATATGAAATAAAACATGAAAATCTTTCAAAACTATATTCAGTGTCATGAGTAAAAGTTGTGAATACGTCAGTAGATCAGTGTCTCATGTGAACAGAATGAAAATGAGAGGGTGTGTATGGTGCATTCTGTACCCATCTCCTGGGTTTGTAGAGGTTTCCTGCAAGTACATGATGTGTCTCGTACTCCTCCTCTATCTTGGCTCCTGGCACTGTGTCAATCACCTGTAGGTCTAGACACACCCCGCTGCCATTCTCCCTCCTGAGGGATCACACACATAGACAAACATACACAAATACAGTTACAGGAGCCAACATGCATGTGAACACTCAAGTGCACTTAAACCACAGATACAGTGGTGGCCAAAAATATTGGCACCCTTGGTAAATATGAGCAAAGAAGGCTGTGGAAAAAAATCTGCATTGTTTATCCATTTGATCTTTCATGAAAAAAATTCACCAAATCCTAACCTTTAATTGAAGTAAAAAAATATTGAGAGAGAGGAAATATTTAATTATTAAATATATTTTTTCTCCAAAACACGTTGGCCACAATTATTGGCACCCCTAGAAATTCTTCTGAGTGAAATATATCTGAAGTATATTTCCCTCCATATAATTTTTTTTTTTAGTGCACCTGGGTGACTCAACATGACATTGTTCAGCCATGACTTCCTGTTTTACAGTTGTATAAATATGAGGTAACACACAGGCCAAATTCCCTTAATCATTGATCATAGTGGTTTAAACTAAAGAATTTATTTCTGATGTGTGGCAAAATGTTGTTGAGCTTCTCAAAATAGGAAGTGGCTATAAGAAAATTGTAAGACTCCTCCTGCAATGACTCTCCAAGCCACTAGGGAACACTGTCTGATCCCTCTTGCAATGACACTCCAAGCCACTAGGGTGAGCTGTCTGCTCCCTCCTGAAATTACACTCCCAGCCACTAGGTGGCACCACCTGCTGTGAACTCTTTAGTTATGACTGCTAATCAGGTTAATGTGTTCCACCTGTATTTTGCCCTATTTAAGTTGGCAGTTTTCATTGAGCTGTGTTCAGTCTTGAGCCCACCATCTATGGATTTCCTGAGTTCTAGAAGAGTTAAGTGCTGTTCTTATGTTGCCATTGGGCTTACTTTATGTTTGGTTTTGTAAAGCTATGACTGCTTTTCTGTTTGTTTCTGAGAACTGCAATTAAGTAAAGACTGCCTACTTTTGAGTTATCTGAGCCTCCTAGTTTGCTTTTTGCTTCTGCACATGGGTCTTATACAGACTGTCTTCCCCAGTAGACCAGAGGTAGAGAAATAGCTTTCTCTAACTAGGAGACCCAGGTTCTAGACCAACCTTCAACACTTTATGTCAGTCAATTGTGACAAAAATAGCCAAAGCATTGATAATGCCCATATATTTAACAAGTTCCAATCAACTGAAGATCTTAAGAATTGGCCTGAAAAGGGACTGCCTCTGCCAGAAAGCTTACAATGGGCCCTGGTTGGATCTTCCAGCAGGACAATGATTCAAAACGAACATCAAAATCAACACAAAAATGGTTCACTGACCACAAAAATCAAGGTTCTGCCATGGCCATACCAGTTCCCCGACCTAACCCCCATAGAAAACATGTGGGGTGAACTGAAGAGGAGAGTCCACCAACATAGACATCGGAATTTGAAGGATCTGGAGAGATTCTGTATTGAGGAATGGTCTTGAATAAAAAGGGTGCCAATAATTATGGCCAATGCGTTTTGGAGAAAAATATTTATTTAATAATGAAATATTTCCCGTTTCAATAGTTTTACGTCAGTTAAAGGTTCGATTTTTGTGATTAAAAAAAAAAAAAATTAAAGATCAAAAGGTTACACGGGAAGACCGATGTTTTTTCGCAGCCTTCTTTGCTCATATTTACCAAGGGTGCCAATAATTTTGGCCACCACAGTATGCTCGGAAACACTTTTGCACAAACACACATTCAAATAAACAAAATGCCATATAAAACACACACATTACTCACAGGTAGTTGGTCACATTCGTGACCTCTGGGAAAGATGCTCTGCTAGCCATAGAAGGTAGAGAAAGTCTAGCAGAGGTCAATACATTCCCACCCTGAAAAAGATAGAAACATTTCTGAAGGAGCAAGCAACAAATACTGAACATTATACCACATTATTGTTGAGTCCTTGATTCTGGTTGGCTGACACATGTTCCAAGGTGCTGGATATTTTTAATTTTCTAAAACTGCACATGTACAAAGTAGTTCCAGTTCAATTACAGATCAAGATCACTTCACTTGACTCCTGACTGTTGAATTTTGAAAATTAATGCACACAGAGGTGGAAACAGAGTAACATATTAATGCATTAATTTTCATTTATTTGGGAAAAGGTCTGGAGTTAATTATTCCTTTTATATACACTGTGTGTGTGTGTGTATGTGTGTGAGTTAGGGTATAAATGTGCCTGAGTGCTTCATTTCTGTCTTTAGCATCTCTCACACTGACCCTCGTTGCTGAGGAAACATTCTAGACATAAACCAGCTCTCCTGTCATATACATTCACCTGGATGATTTCTCTTAACACACAAAACTCCACCGTATGGCTAACTAATCATCCTTGACATGTATAAACATGATGGTTTTAACCACAGTCTGTCTCTGAACTCTAACCAAATGACCTGCCAGTGCATAACATTATAAGCAAGAATATCTAACAGACAAAAAGTACACGCTTGATTTACAGCCTTGGGAAGGACACATAGAAATGTGAGAAAAAAACCTTTTATAATACATTTTTGGTTATGCTGCCCCCCCCCTCCCCCTCCCCCTCCCAAAATAAAAACCTGTGCCCCTTTCACTAGGTGGTCTGAAAGAGAGAGGAAGAATAGAAGTTTTTTTTGTGCTAATCTTTTATTAATATTAACTTGACAACTCCTAATAGGAAGCTGAGATCTATGAAACTCAAGGGCACAGGAAATGATCTCACTGGAAGACAAAGGTCCTGCATGACAAATGTTGGCATTGCTTCCACCAGGTGTTATACAACTTTTCTGATCAAACACATAGTGTTTTTCTTTTTGCACAATAGAGAGCAAGAATGGAGAAAAAAATGTCTGGTAAAAATGTAACTGTAACATGACAAAAGACAAATGATCATTGAAGAACAACAAGGATCAGGATTTTCAGATAGATTAAAAACGAATTCTCAACTAAAAAGAAACACAGTGGGAAGTGTTTACAGTAATTATCACGACTGCATGTGCTTTATGTTCTTTAAAGCTGAAGAGTGTTATTTCTCAAACACTCTTCCAAAACACTCACCCCTATTTTCCATTAGTTGGACAAACAGATAGTCCCGCCCGATAACTCTGATACTGAGACAATGATGCTGTTGTATGTCGCAATGATTGGAATGCACAAACAAACAGAGCAACATTTTGAAATCACAACAGATCCACAGTGTTTACATTACATTTTGTGGGAATAAACAAATGGCTTATTGACAGTTTTCTCTGCTTATAAATCTGTGCAATGAGAATATTATTTACACTGATTAATCCCCCAAGTCCTAAGTAACTTTTTCCTCTGTGAGGCATTAAAGGCGTATATACATTCATTTTAAAAGACACGTCACTCTACTGCCCCCTTTTCCTCTTTCACTCTCTCTGTATGATGCCATCTTTGTAGATAAGTTTGTTTGATGTTGCAGTTGATAGGTATCAGATGCCTAGAAAGGGCCAGTATTGGCAGAGACACCCTGGCGTCAGGGGAACTAACAAAGGGAGGAATTATCTTCCACTTTTCTCAAACAACTCTCTTGAGCCTGAGAAAAACTCTGAGGGCTTTCTCTGTGCACTTCTATAATCCACAGGTGTGAGGGAGTCTGCATGAGGAAACATACACTTTTATAGAGTGGAAGCAGCTGAAAACAAAAGCAGTTTTAAAAAGTTTTGTTGATTTATTGCCCAGCAGTGAGGTTTTTTTTTTTTCTGAGTCCTGACCTGTTGAGTATGGGCACCATCTAGTGGTCAACATTTTCAGTGCAACAATATTGCAGCAAGGAAAAAAAAAAAAAAGGAAAGGTACAAAACAGGTGGTAATACCATGGTACTTATACCATGGAACTGAATCATCACCATATTCTTATACCAAGATATGTTACTTCCAAAAAAAATACCATTGCACATGTCCAAAAACATTACCATGGTCTAAAAAAACATGATATTACTACGGTACTTTTTTGTGACCGCACAAGTAATATTTGAAAATAATTATGAACTGTAATCCTCAAAACCTAACCCCATTTCAGCCTGAGGAAGCAATCAGATATCTTGCAAAATAATGTTAATAGACTTTTTACCTCATAAAAAGCAGCATTAGACTTTTACCTGATCAATGACACTGATGGCATCTCTGATGTTGATTTTCTGATAGGCCTCCCACAGCTCACTCTTATGGTAAACAGACTTTCTCAACAGCAACTTACTCAAGTAGTTCTTGTCAAACTGCTCCCACCTGAAGAATAAAAATAAATTCTATTTAATAACTCACTCTTGCATCTTTATTAGCTACTGCATATTGACTGAGCACATTCTGTCATCACGTGAATGAATGGAGTTATCATCTTCACTCACTTGTCCCTCCAGTGATGGTAGCCATTCAGACCAGCAATGTCCTCAACAGCTGTCAGAATGTGGTCAAACGCCTGAAGACAGAAGGACACACTCACTGGTTCTATACATTATATGTACACTGTCTTTGCAAAATGTTTTCTTTGTTATTGAGATATCAATAATTGGGAAACGCTACACTTAACAAATTCTAGTATGACAAGTAGTGTGGTGTTAAAGTTGAAGTGTGTAATATCTGTCACTAGCATCACAAAACGGAATTGCAAAAATAATCAAGGTTTTCAAATGCATTCCAGAAAACTCCCCATCTTCCATTGGTTGTACATACGGGTTGAGCCAACCCTGTGTACTGTGGGCTGAGCTGTGTCAGGCTGGACGGAGCTCTCAATCAAACAGAGGAATGTTTGTCAGAGCCACAGTGTTACCCTTTTAGGTGCAATAAACCTATAAATTGCTTACTTATAGTTGATTCTGCATATTAAGATGGGATATGTGAATTGTAAAATTGAAACAAAATAAATACATAGGTTTAAACAACCTATCTGTTTTCACGTCACTCTCTTTTCTATGTCATGATGCTCATTTTGTTGTCCGGATCTATTAAATTATTCAAAATACACTATGAAGCGCATCTTTTCAATTACTGTGTAAAGTGTTTATATATATATATATTTTTATGGGGGTTAGTGTAAAAATGTTTTATGTGGTGTGGTGTCCGTCACAGACATAAAAAAAAAAAAAGTCTCATTAAAATCTAAATGTTGCATTGACTAGTGCAGCATAATCTTTTATTATTATTTCATTCTAAAACAACAAGCAGTACAACAATTTTTTTTAAATGATTAATATTTGTAAAAAAAAAAAAAACATAATAAGCATGTTTGAAAATGTTAAAAAAAAGCTCTTAAGCTTTTAGTTTTTTTTAAAATTATTTTTATTTATTTTTTATTATCACTTCTGACCTTATTTGTCTTGTCTTTCTTAAAAAAAATCTCTTGTAGGTTGTCCTTCTTTCCTTTGCTATATTCTTTCCAACTTCTTCTGTCAGCTCAGCTACACTGCATTCTATCTTTAGCTGATGTTTTAGTGTGCTCAGCAGGTAGCCCTGAGTCCCAGAATGTGCATGCAGGAGAGTGTAGGGCCTTTAGAAAGAGGATGGGGGTGAGCGGCGAGGGGCCATGTGACCTCTGCCTACATTTTGTGTGCACATCTATTTGTGGTAAGGCAAACAAGAGCTCTGATGTTTAATTCATTGGATTGTGAGTCTAACGTCAGACTGTCACTCTCAATGCTGCTAGTTCAGTCATCAGATCACAAGCACTGCAAACTTGGTTGCCATTATCACGCACACATTTTACCACAGGCAGTCAGGGACAGAGAGAGGCAGGTGATGAGAAACAGAGACAAAAAGGTGAGAAAGAGGCAGAATATGCAAGGAGAGAAGGGAAGCGATATTGACTCACACGCTCATGGATCTCTTCATTAATAGTGGGTTTTCTGTTTGTGCTGCGTGGCACTTTCAACCATTTCACTAAAGGCTTGATGGTTAAACCCTAGGAAGAAGGATTAGGTAAATGTCAACAAAACAGACAGAGGGGAGCCTCTGAAGCTTTCAAGTAAATATCACTGATCGTATTTCTAATATCAACACCAAGTTCGTGTAAAGGTTTCTGAAGCAAGGCTAAAAGCTGAGAGCTGGCAGAAGTTAACTAAGCTCTTTATCTAACACTTGAAGTCCTCTGTTGCTTCTGAGTAAGGGAGCATCCTATAACTCTCTATGCAGCTAAGTGCATTCAATCCAAACTTTCTATCAAAAGTTCAGTTTCAGGCTGCAGATGATGTTTGAACCACTAAACATGTTTGGCAGACATGCGACAATAGTAATCAGTGCATAGATTCAGAATTTATAATGTATAATTTCATTTTAACATGGTTGGCAGTGATTGGGAAATGCTGGCCATTATTTTGAATCATAATTAATTATGCTAATTTCTGATGTAATGTCTGTAATGTCTCAAAAACATGAATAACCAACAATTCTGGAAACCTGATTAACAATTTTATGAAAAAAATCGGACTTTTGTAGCTTGATATTAATTAAAGTTTACAATTTATTCCTGCTGTTCACAAAAGGATTTCACATTTTAGGAAAACTATTTCATCTCTCTTTCTAGAGATCTCTCTATTATTCAAAACAGAAATCAATCAAATTTAAGACGACATGAAGACGAGTAGATGATGAGAGAACTTTGTTTCCCCTTCTGTCACTCACTCGATGTTGTGTCGAATGTAGTGACACAAGGGGTCTTTCTTGAGAGCCTCGCATACCTCTGAACTTGTGAAAAGGCCAATGAGAAATTGGCAGACAGAATTTGCACCCCAGGACATACGGGTATAAATGGAAGCAGGCGTGCGTCTGTCAGTCAGATATATTTCTTCGGAGCCGAGCAGTTGTGCAGCAGCAAGCTGAAGTTCACTACTGTTCCACTCACCTCTTTTGGAAAAAGCACTGCTGTTGAATCTACGGTGCATTACATGCGTCTTTCTCCCTCTCTTCACGCTGTGCAGTCCACGCCCCTGGGCGCTTCGACAGCGCTTCTATCTGAAAGAGTGTTCTCTCCTAAAAGAGTATTTTCCATATAAAAGAGTTTGTTTTCACTCACAAAAGAGCAATACACTGCAGGCTTTGAACGTCCTTTTCAGGACGCGTCTTTTTAAAGATGCCTTTCCGCCTCTGTGTAGTTCCTGGATGCGGATCGCTCCAAGAATGACGGTTATAGACGCTGCCTCGTGTCCCTGGGTAGAGATCACACTGAGGCAGTGTTTGTGGATGGTAAATGTACTCACTGCAAGAACATGTCCATGGCAGCGTTGCGGTTGCGGCTTTCATTTTTCAATGTGAATGCCACTTCAGCCGCCCCACTCGTCGCTCCTTCTTCCCACGGGATTGAGGACAACCTGGGCTGGCGATGGAGGCGATTTGGGGATGGCAGCGGGCTCAGTTTCGGCAGGTAAATCCCCACGAACCACCCGCCCCCCGGCACGCTCGCTTGCTTCTGTCCGGGCTCGAGATGAGTGTGGCTCACCTCACGGCCAGCCCGCGTTCTCCCTTGAGACCCCAGAATTGGATGATGAATTGGCCACCTCCGCCCTGCATGCCATAGCTCTCCTGCAGGTCCACCAAGCCAAGGCACTTAAAGAACTGCACCTGGGTAGTCCCGACCCTGATGTGCTGCAGGAACTGTGCTCTGCCACCGACCTCGCTCTCAGAGCCACGAAGGTCACGGCACTCGGGCGTGCGATGGCCACCCTCGTAGTCAAGGAACACCACCTTTGGTGGACATCGGCATACTCAACTACCTCCACGACTGGCTCATTCTAGCTCAATCTCGGGAGTTACTATGCGCTCACAGGGACCAGGTGCTCAAGCACCTCAGCCGTCTAGGGCTTCAGGTCAACTGGGAAAAGAGCAAGCTCGCCCCAGTTCAGAGCATCTCTTTTCTCGGCATGGAGTTAGACTCTGTCTCAATGACAGCATGCCTCACGAAAGAGCGTGCGCAGTCAGTGCTCAAGTGGTTCCTCTAAAACAGTTCAAGAGTCTCCTGGGACATATGGTGCAGTGCAAGATCAGGGAGAATGAGGAACAAGTCACCTTAGTGGCTCCTTACTGGCCCTCTCGGACTTGGTTCTCGGATCTCATGCCCCTCGCGATAGCACCTCCCTGGCAAATTCCCCTGAGGAAGGACCTTCTATCCCAGGGACGGGGCACCCTCTCGCATCTGCGCCCAGAACTCTGGAACCTCCACATCTGGCCCCTGTACGGGACGTGGAAGATCTGAGTGACCTACCAGCTGCTGTCTTAGACACGATCAACCAAGCCAGAGCTCCCTCTACTTGGCAACTTTACGCCCTAAAGTGATGCTTGTTCGCAAATTGGTGTTCATCCCGGTCTGAAGACCAGCAGAGATGCGCAGTGCTTTCATTTCTGCAAGAGAGGTTTGAGGGGAGGCTGTCCCCCTCCACCTTGAATGTGCATGTAGCCGCTATCGTGACCCACCATGACGCAGTGGACGGCAAGTCCTTGGGTAAGCACTTGATTATTGGTGACTTGATTATTAGGTTCCTTAGAGGTGCCCGGAGGCTGAACCCTCCCAGCCAAGTCTGTTCCCCTCCTGGGATCTCTCAGTGGTCCTCTCAGGCCTTCAGATACCCCCCTTCAAGCCGCTTGACTCAGTTGAGCTCAAGGCCCTCTCCTTGAAGATGGCCCTCTTGATAGCGCTAGCTTCCATCAAGAGAGTTGGGAACCTGCATGCATTCTCTGTCAGCGACACTTGCCTGGAGTTGGGTCCAGCAGATACTCACATCATCCTAAGACCATGACCGGGCTACATGCCAAGGTTCCTACGACCCCCTTCAGGGATCAGGTTGTGAACCTGCAAGCGCTGCCCTGGGAGGAGGCAGACCCAGCCTTTTCATTGCTGTGTCTGGTACGTGCTTTGCTTATCTATTTGGACTGCACCCAGAGCTTTAGATGTTCTGAGCAGCTCTTTGTCTGCTTCGGCAGATGGCGGAAAGAGAACGCCATCTCCAAACAGAGGTTAGCTCACTGGGTCATTTACAGGTTCGAGCACACTCAACAAGAAGTGTGGCATCCTCGTGGGCACTGGCCAACAGTACCTCCCTAGTAGAAATCTGCAGAGCAGCAGGCTGGGCAACACCCAATACCTTTGCAAGAGTCTACAATCTCAGGGTTGATTCGGTCTCATCCTGTATCAGGTCCGAGCCAGTAGAACTCGGTAATAAGGAACAGCCACCAGGTGTTCCGCATGCATCTAGTGCCCTTCACCAAATTGATCCAGTGCGCTTTCTCTCCCAGGTTAGCCATTAAGCTCTCGCCTCCCTAGCCTTCTGGCCTGCGAATTCGTATGTTTTACCCGTATGTCCGGGGGCGGGACATGCAAATTCTGTCTGCCAATTTCTTATTGGCCTTTTCTCAAGTTCAGACGTGAGGCTCTCAAAAAAGACCCCTTGTGTCACTATATTCGACACAACGTTTCGTTCCCTCCACCAGGGAACCGAAGTTACAACAGTAACCATGATGTTTTGTTTTTAGGTGAACTATCCCTTTAACAATTATCAAGATAAACAATTATTCCACCAAGTAATGTGCGGTTACAGTTGTGCGTTTGTAGTTATTTTACAATGACTTTGAACACATATCATCCAATCACAACTGCTATTGAACATTGTCTGATATATTCTATTTTATATTTTAAATACTTATAAACAACAACAAAATATGCTGAATACACAGACATGACAATGCACATGCATAGTGTGAGAGAAATTAGGAGGCCAGACTATTCTTTTTGACTATCTGACAATTAATTAGGGAATTGGATTCCTAATAGGTCAGAAAGGAATTTCTATGACAATAGACACAGATGATGTTCGAAAGGGGTAAATGGGCTGACACTGGCCAGATGGGCACATACAAACACATTTACACATACACAGCAGATCTAAAATCACTCCATTCATCATAATTAGTATCTCTTGTTTCAGGGCAGCATTGTAAATAACAGCAATTTGCCACAACAATGGGAAAATGTCATCCCTGCAAGGCTATTACCTACACTCACCCACCCACCTGTGTAATAATAATAATAATAATAATCACAGCCTGATGAAAGATGGAACAAAAACACTTTTATCAACACATAATGGCATGGTTAAGGGGACAGAGGAAGGAAAACATGTAAGAAATGAGCCAGTGAGAATATAGAGAGGGTAAATTGTAAAAAGAGTTACCTGAAACATGACAGTGAAGAAAACCACAACTATAGTTGTTGCCACAAAGTAGTCTTTTGCTTTCACCTGATCTTTATCTAAAAGTACGACCAGTGCAAAGGCTACAGCACCTCGCAGGCCACCATATGACATCACCACTTGATCAATCTTATCCAGGGGAACCAATCTGAACCAGTTAAGGAACCAAGTCTGTCCTACAACACCTGTAAATGAGAAGTTGGGTAAATAAGTATGCTAACTGTTAGGGTTGCAGTCCTACATTGTTGAACGTATATACCATATGAAGCCTAGACAGAAGGTTAATTAAGTATCTCAGCCCATTCTATGTTAAATTCGGACCTTTACAAATGACAAATGAAACTGATGAAATTACATGGCACATTTTCAGATTTCATGGTTCAAGAAAATAATTTAAGAGACGTAAAGCATCTTAAATCAAATTGAAACTTGAAAATAATTGTGAAGCACTTTGAGAGTGATGAGTTGAGTCAATTTCAAGTAAGAGTACTCCAATAGTTTCTGACATAGATTAGACTTGAAATAGAATAGAATAGCATAAAACAGAATAGAACAGAATAGAATACTGAGCAATCTTATGTGGAACCCAAAAGGACTTTTTTTAGGAACATCATTGTGTCTCTCACCTATGGCCCTGAAGACGAAGATAAATATGAGTGTGCTGATGATAAGGCCAGTGTCCCAGGCCCATTTGGATTTGTTCACAGCTGAGATACCCAAAAATATGAAGATGATTGTCTCTGCAATGCTGGCCAGGGTTTTCATGGTGTACTTCACAGTGGTCCGGGACTTCTGGGATATATTGGCCTCCACATACTTGTTGCATCCAATGCCACAGAAAGTCATCCTGTCAGTTTATATATATATATTAGTTTATATATTGGAAATAAAACAAAATCCTCAATCTTATCATTCAGTTTAGGGAATAGACAGGTTTTTTGTACAGATTAATTGTTTCTGGATGTATATTTAGAAAAAGCTATGAGATTTCCCCATATTTACACTATATACATCAGAGCTATAGATAGCAAATACGTCTGTTGAATGATCTGCTCATTGTATTATATACAATACAGACTGCAGCACTGTATGCATATCATCCAGTCTCACATGACATTTGCCCACAATGTTTATTTACATCCTTTAAATTCAATGCTAACTTGTACACTTACAGTGCATGTAATGAAGAGCCAGGAGGGGGTGCTGCAGACACTGCGTTAGAATATGCTTATTAAAGCAGCAGATAAGCATGCATTTAACTAAATCATTTGTGAGGGAAATTATTTCTGTATTTATTGTACTACATATTTGAGTCCTTGAGGCATCCTGAATCAGAGAATGACTTTGCGTAGTATAATAAACCTAATGGAGAGGTGGTGGTGTAGTGGTCTAAAGCACATAACTGGTAATCTGGTAATCAGAAGGATGCTGGTTCAAACCCCACAGCCACCACCATTGTGTCCTTGAGCAAAGCACTTAACTCCAGGTTGCTCCAGGGGGATTGTCCCTGTAATAAGGGCTCTGTAAGTCGCTTTGGATAAAAGCGTCTGCCAAATGCATAAATGTAAAATGTAAATGTAAATTTATGTGCTGAGCAACAATAAAATGGATTAATAAAAAATTTATCTGCTCATAATCTCAATATGTGATTAATTTCTGCTAAAGAAACTACTAAGAGTAACAAGGTCATGGGGTCAGCATACAGGGTATGTTTTAAAATAATATTCCAGGTTCAAAGTTAAGCTCAATGGAAAGCATTTGTGGTATAATGTTGATTACCACACAAATTCATTTTGACTTCCCCCTACTTTTCTTTAAAACATTTTTTTATAATAATCTGGCTTACAGTGAGGCACTCACAATGGAAGTGAATGGGGGAAATTTTTGGAAGGTTTAAAGGCAGAAATGTGAAGCTTATAATTTTATAAAAGCACTTACATGAATTCTTCTTTAAAAACTTATATATTATTTGAGTTATAAAGTTGTTTAAATCATAATTTTTACAGTTGTTTTAGGATTTGTTGACATTACATCATCATGGCAACAAAGTGTTTAGTGATTTTATCTCACTAAAATCATGTTAACACACATTGTTTGTCTTCATACTTTTGAAACAGTGAGTATTTTAATGTTTAAGGACTGGCCCCATTCACTTCCATTGTATGTGCCTCACTGTAACTTCGATTTTTGCTTTTATAAAGAAAAGGAGGGGCAAGTCAAAATAAATCAACATTATGCCACAAATGCCGTCGATTGAGCTTAACTTGTATTTAACCCAGATTATTCATTTAAAATCACTCTGAAACACATGTTCGAATTAACCACGGAAATAAACAATAAAAAACCTGAAAAAAAGCAGCTCCTTCTCACAAACAGAAACACTAATCAGACTTGAGCTTGTTGCATTCATTCTCCTTTCTTGCTTGTATTTGTATATTTCTCTCTGTAGTTCACTGAAGGCATGAATCACCCCCCTCTCTCTGCATTACTAATGTCATTGAAACATCTCAACATTTCAGCTGTCAGCCATCACAATGTTTGTCAAAAAGATGCGTGCACACGCACACACTCGCACACACACTTTCAACCTAATTTAGTTTATTTATAAATAGTTTCATACGTCACCAAGAAAGTTTTTTTAAGATTTAGTGAGGAGAGACACAAACATACCCACCAAGGTGAGCTAAAAGTGTCTGTGTGTTAAAATGCATGCAATGTATGACAATTTTAAGACTCAGGGCTCTATTTTCATGAGTGCCCAGAGAGCATCACAATGCAACAACCTTGCTCCACGTCTTATCCAATTTTCGTAAGTCCTAATTCTAAGTACAATTTCGTGGGTGGGTGTGTTTGCGCCACTGTGGATGTAGGCGGACAAACTGTGGGTTTATTGTATGTAAATTAAGTGGCTCAATGCGCAATTTGCTATTTGCATAAGTATATGATTGTTGCACTAAGATGTTCAATACCACGTCTTTGTTATGCTGGGTACTTGGAGAGAAAGAGAGGAGATGCAGGAGTAGATACTTTCAAACTTTTAATAATAAACGCTGGAGAGGAACAAACTATAAAGCTAAACGGCATAACATAAAAAAACATAACACTTCAAGACTGACAAAGGAATGTACAAAACAGGAGGGTATATACAAAAGGAGGTAAATGAGGGAATGGAAGACAGGTGGGGATGATAAGGAACAGATGGTAGTGAATTCTGGTAAATGTAGTCAGGAGGAAATCTTCAATATAAGAGTCCTTGAAAAACAAAAGTGAGACCGACTACCCCCTTCAAGGGGTGACTCCTGGCACCCAAAGACGGATTAGGAGGGTAGGGTGACACAGAAGGTGAAGAAGGATCCAAGGGGTACGATCAGGAGGCCTGGGGGGCAGCTTCAGGGCTGAGAATGGATCCAGGGGACTGGGGGGTGGCTTCAGTGCTGGAAATGGATCCGGGGGCCAGGGTGGAGCTGAAAGTTCAGAGGACTGAGGTAGCACCGAAGGCTCGGAGGACCAAGACAGAGCTGGGGGAATCGGAGGATTGAGGAGGAGCCAGTGGGACAGAGAACCAAGGTTGAGCTGGAGGGAAGGATGTCTCTGGTAGAGCCGAAGCCAAGGCAGAGCTGAAGGGACGAGGGACCACGGTGATTCCGACAGGCTTATGGCCCACAGTGGATGTAGAGCCAAGGTGTTGATTAGGGATCGGAGGACCAAGGCGGAGCCCAGGGCTCAGAGGGTCAAGGTGGAGCCGGTGGGTCGACAGATCCCCTTGCCTGTTAAGTCACCGGGGCCGATGGACAAGCTGATGACTTGAGGGGTACCGGCTGATCAGAAGAAGAAGGAACGAAAGTCCTAAGAGGAGCCACCCTGGTTCACCCCGAACCAGGGTGTCCATTATGCTGGCTTAAATCAGCGGAGGGTAGTCAAGGTGGTAATCAAGTCTAGGTCTTTAAGCTCCACAAGAGCTGGCTCTGGGACTGTCTGACCACTGGCTCTGGGACAGTGGGGGCTACAGGCGTTGGCTCTGGGATGGTCGGGGCTACAGGCGTTGGCTCTGGGATGGTCGGGGCTACAGGCGTTGGCTCTGGGACGGTCGGGGCTACAGGCGTAGGTGCTGGCTCGTTAACCGTGGCAGGCTTCGAGGAAGGAGCCGTGGGAGGCTTCGAGGAAAGAGCCGTGGGAGGCTTCGAGGAAAGAGCCGTGGGAGGCTTCGAGGAAGGAGCCGTGGGAGGCTTCGGAGCATCCACTGTGGGGGGAGATTCAAGGTCCTCATCCACCACACCCACAGTGAAAGGTGAGCCACTAATCTGTAGAACCACCTCCACGAACCCATGTAGCATCCAGTGAGGATCCACCAGAGGCATTAGCTCCTTTAGTGCACTATTAAGACCAGTCCTGTAGAAAACCACCATTAAAGTGCACTAAATTCGCCAGTCATAAAAACTCACAGACGGGATCCTCAACTGGATGTCCTCTTGCTTGAGGAGGAGGAGCCATGTTCAGTAATGTTCAGTTCTTGGAGAAGAAGAGAGGAGACGCAGAAGTAGATACTTTCAAAATATTAATAATAAACGCTGGAGAGGAACAAACGCTGGAGAGGAACAAACTATAAAGCTAAACGGCATAGCAAACACAATGTAACACTTCAAGGACTGACAAATTATTGAAAAAAACAGGACGGTATTTATACAAAAGGAGCTAAATGAGGGAATGGAAAACAGGTGGGGATGATAAGGAACAGATGGAAGTGATGAGGGCAGTGAATTCTGGGAAATCTAGTCAGGAGGAAAACTTCAAAATAAGAGTCCTTGAAAAACATGAGGGAGACAGACTGTGACCGTCTTAACTCACTGCAAAGTCCAAATTCATATATATATATTTATTATTATTATTCAGTCACTGCAAAAGAAGTTGGACAGAGTAAATTGTTTGGATTTAGTATGATTTTTTTGACAACTTCATTATTTTGATAACATTTTCAGTTAGTTTGAAGTGTAATTTGAATGTAAAAATATATTTGGTTTAATTTGTTGGTGTTTGAATAAATGAATGTATTTTTCAAAATCGACCAGTAAAAGTGAAATGTGTTCCGATACAATCACAATTAATACTAGTGATTTGTGTGTCAATAGATGAAAATTATTAATAATACTTACATTCTCTTTAATTCAAAGGAGCATACATCCAAGTTCTGAGGACAATCACATTTTCACATCACTGTCATAGAAATATGTCTGGCATTCACCAAGGATGCAGTTAATGCAAGAAAGAACATACATCCATATTTCTGTTCTTTTAATTCATTGCATACAGTCCATTTACACTACCAACTTCTTATGAATGTACTGTCTTTGTTTAAATCATTGGTGCTTGAGGGAATGGACTACAATGCTATTGGAATAATCAGAAAAGAACCTCAGAATTAAATTGCACTTGGTCCAGCGTTGCATGCACGATTTCGCCAAAACCACTTGAGCCTGGACTTAGCTCATGCTTGGATGAATATACCAAATCTTCATGGCCAAGCCTATTGACTTAGCGCTTATGACTTAAGTCATTGCCTGCGTGTAATGCTTGCACTCTTAAAATAGGGCCCTCAAATTCAGTGGTGATACTCACGAAAGAATGGCGGAAAGAGAGAAGAGTTCTGCTGTTAGGTAGGCCAGGTAAACCAACAGGAAGACAAACAGTGGCTCTATGATGCGCACCTTCTTCGTAAAACGAGTGCCAAAGGCCAGAATAACGGCAAAGATGAGACCAACCAAAGTTCCTCCAATACTGACAATGAGGAATGAGGCTGTAATAATTGCATATAAAATGTATATAAGATTTAAAAAAAATTTGGTGACAATAAAACAGTATACACAGTTTCAGGGTATACAAGAAAGAACTGACAAACTTTGTTCTTACCAATTCCTTTAAAATAGTCTGCAGTATGGACATTCCCTGGTCCCACCTCCACAAAGGATATATATACTTTATATAAGACCTGTTGAGACAGAGAATACCAAATTAGAAATGAATCCAACACTATTGTCCAATCCAAGTTCTCAACAAACTGGAAATCTAAAAGAATCTTAAAGGAACAGTTCCCACCCCAAAAATCTTGAGATTGCTATAAGAAACTCGTCTACAGTGGCTTGATTGTTAGCGCTAAAAACAACTTACATTCTCATGTATACACGCATCCACTGTGAACAAGCTTCTCTCGTGCAATCATAAACACAAAATGGATGTCAAGATTTTAAATGAATATTACTTACATTTTTGGTTGTTCCCAGTGTTGGGTGTAATCTAATAACTTTTTCGTTTTAAAAAATAGTAGTGTAATGCAGTACATTTTAAATGATTGTAATCAGAATACAGTTAGTGACTTTCAATTAATTTAATTCATTTGATGTACATTAGGCTATAGGGTTATGCTAATTTCTAATATATTATTTATATAGAATACATGAATTATGGCCCCATATCAAGTCATTGTGAAGGAGAAATGTGAGGTGCTGAGTTTATGAATTGTGTGGAACAATGAACAAGATAAAAATATAGACATTATTTTGAATTTGTAGAGCGGAAAACTGCTTTAGAAAATACATAACTTAAAAGTGAAGTAAATATTAATGTAATTACTTTTTTAATGATGTAATTAATAAAGTAATCTGATTACAATTTTAAAGAAATAATGAATAACTTGTAATGGATTACTATTTTTAAGTAACGCCCAACACTGGTTGTTCCTTACCAAAACCGTAAGGAAGACTTGGAATATGACACACAAGCTGCATGGACTACTTTCATGATCCTTTTTTAAGCTTTAAAGTGAGGCACTATCCACTGCCACTGTACTGAAAAGACAGGCTGTGATATTCATTAAAATGGAAAAACTCATTCAAAACTCAATGACATGAAGATGAGTAAATTGCTTAATTGACATTAATATAGAAAGGTACAAAAAATTACTACACCTTTGAATGGCATAAGTAGGCTATAGTCAAATTGAGCTAAAAATGATAATGAAAGCTAATGGAACAAGGGGTTGGACAGATTGAAAGCTATTCCCGAGCACACTTAAAAATGTTCCCCCATAACTGAAATAGGAGACTCTCGAGAAGATACCCTTAATATTACCACAGTAGGTGAGTTAATATGCAGCTCAGCAGCCAGAGACAAGATGTGCTGTTTTTAAGAAGAGCTCTTGTCCATCTTAGAGCTCCAGATTGCCTTAAATAATGCACCTGTCTAATGATATATCCATTAGACTAGGCCATGGCCCCATTAAAACTACAATTATCTCTGCATAGACACTTATGCCTCCTACAAACAACACGACTTTCAAAGACGTCGGATTGTGTTACCATTCATATTACACAACTGTCTGTCTTTTCATGGTAGTCGTAGGGTTTTCAAATTACACAAGGAATCGGCAACAGAGGTGAACACATTACAAAACATTTAACTATTGACGAATCCCCGTCGACTCTGCCTGGACTCCAAATTACAGGTCCAGATATTTAACATGCTAGATATCTTGCTGACATCGGCGACACGCTTCTCTCAGATCGCGTCTTTGATAATTCATACATTGCATTCGTCACTAATGGGGGCGAGCTCTGATTTGCCTACGATTTCGGGCTTTTGTGCCGATCTCCCTTCCACGAGTTGTCATGACTAAACTGACATAATGATTGATGTATCATACCTATCAACACTCCCGTTTTTCCCAGGAGTCTTCCATATTTCACACCATCTCCCGCCCCCCTCCCGTTTTATTTCTCCCAGGAAACTCCCGTAATTTGTATGGCCCAAACCTTGTTATATGAATAATCACATCAATATATTATTATATATGTTGTCCAGTTGCCTGATCTTGAATGAAACACATCCTACTCACACAATCGACACATCATACACATTTCAACCCATTTGTGACCTCAACCTGGCAACCTACAACCAAGTTACTCTGTTGATATCTGCACAGGCAGTAAACGCGGGAAGTTGAATGAAGCATCACTGGTAGATTGGAGGAGAATACTCAGGTGGTGCTCCTGCGCAAAAAACTAAATATACATGTAAATTTATCAACAGCAGGACGGAAGAATTTAATATCATATCTCGAAAACACATCGACAATTCCTAAGCCTTTTGCAGTGTGTGTCGCACTGATTTTAATGTCGGACATGGTGGGAAAAATTACGTTACTCAGCACATTAAATCACAATGGCACAATTTGTATGTACTTAGCCTGCCTCTGCCATCCAGCCTCCAGTGTTTGTGCCCCAACAAAAATATTAAGCCTGAAACACCTGTATATTTGGTAGGTAATAACAGTCTCACTCTGAGTTACTTGTCCTCAAGTGCTGACTGTTCTTTCAGTAATATCCATACTGCACACAAACATTATAATCTGGTGCCATTTCTACACTGAAGCCTGGTGGAAACCTGCTCAAGAGTTAAAAATCCCTAGAATGTGACTGTGGTATCTTTACAACTAATCTTTTAACTAACGATTAAAGTGTGTTTTGTAAGGGAACATGAACAAGTTAAGAGAAATTTAGCAGAGGGATTAGTTACAGTAGATTATGTGTTGACATGCAGCTATGTAAACACACTTTTTTGAACATTTTAATTAAGAAGATTTAATATTTTTTGTTGTAACACATTAAAAGAACTAAGTTTAAAAATCTGTGTGAAAGAAGTGGAACAGGCCTGAGATGACCCTCTGTCTCAGTCCAATCTGGTCATTCATGACTGCTGATTCTGTCGTGTTGATGCACAACAATCACACATTCAGCCAACAAGGATTTGCAAATACAACTTTTCCATTGCACAGCCAAGATGATTCAACATCTTTAAAGAATAAATGCCTGGCACTGCTGAACCTCATATAAACTATGAACCCAAGAATAAGCTTGCAGACCCAGAGCAATGAGATTTTGGCATGGATGGATGACAACATCCATCCTTCCATGTTGCCAATGTGGTGACGATGAAGTGCTGTAAGATAGATTAAGGTGAAGTGGGGGAAAAATTAATGTGTGAAAGTATTAAAAGCTCGAAATTGGGCATATTCCTTCACATGTTGATCAAACGCATAGTGTGTTCAAATTCAAGTGTGCCACGTGTTTAAAGAAGTGACAGCTACAAATTTAAGGGACCAAATGTTGTCTCTTCAGAAGCAATGCTTTTCTCTACTGGTGGGTCACCAGAAAATGTGTTGCAGGTCTGATAGGGTTGCTGACAGTGCGAAAAACACAAAAAACGAACATCCGACTAACCATATAATTGTGTATCTTTGGGAATAAATCAAAGCAGAATAAACATTTATTTATTACCTCTTAAAAGGGAAAAGAAAATACATATTTTTGTTGATGACGTCAAAGGATGTGTGTCCAATCAATATTAAGGTATTTTGGTGCACTAGGGTAGAAGTAGCCAATTAGCAAGTAAATCAATGTTGTACTTGTCTTATAACACAGTAAATCAATGTTGTACATGTTGTACATGAGTTTCACTATCTATGGACCCCCCCGCCCCCTTTTTGGAGGGTCTCAGTTGCATCGCATCATAAACATAGCGTTTTTAGATCACTGTGTAAAGTTGAATGAAGTTTGAAACTAGTAAACATTTCTTGAAATCCCTGCATTCTGATTTGAGCTACATCAAGCTGTGATTGTACACAAGAACGTGTTCTCATCTTGTGTTGTCTGCTCTTGGTAAGTGTGGTTTGCAGCCGCGGCCCGAGCATTTTAAGTCTAGGCCTTCAGTGCGATTCGTGCCATAAAGAAAACACAGTTTCACTGTATGCCCATCATACATTACGTGTCAGTCAACTAATAATACCAATTAACATTTTAAACGCACGCCCACACAGGAAAGCCAGAACCAAGGAGGTCTAATACCAAGAAAAGCTCTAATAATATTTGTGATTTAAATGTTGCTTGCAATAAATTTTGTTTCATCAGGGTACACGATTACTTTTCAAAACTTGATCAAACACTCAAGCAGTGTTGATTGAATGCTCAAACAGCCTAATTTACACTTAAAAACTCCTGATATTGATTTAACATGCAAAAATGCAAAAAGCACTTACCAATTTACTTGAATTGAAAATCAGTCTCCTTTCCTATTTAATTCATCAATCGCACAATCATGCAGAATATCTCATGTTTTTAAATCCATTAGGATCTCTTTCTCAATGGTGATGACAGCCGAATCATCAGCAAGATCTCACGCTCTTCGCTTTCAAATTACGTACATGATTTAAAGCCTGATTGAGTCACTCAAGGCCAGTTAGAAGGCCTATACAGCGAGTTTACTGCTCCCTGGAGAAAACAGGTGGTACTCCATGATGAATTGCTCAGATGTAAGGAATATTCCTTATTACGGTCCGGGGACATGATTCATTGCATACATTTTTTTACAAGACAAATTTGTACTAAATTAACGCCTTAAATCGAAAGCACTAATAAAATACAATTGTTCATTGTTAGTTCATGTTAGTTCATAGTGCGTTAACTAATGCTAACTAATATTTTTTTTTTATGTATTACTATATTTTGTAACTTACAGCATTTACTTATCTTGGTTAATGTTAAAGTATTGTTTATTATTAGTTCATGTTAACTAATGTTGTTAACTAAAGTTAACAAATGGATCCTTATTGTAAAGTGTTACCAATAAGAGTCAAACAGAGGATAGGATCAAAAACGTCACGACTCACCACAGTGACAGCATCATTGAGCAATGACTCGCCAAAGACAATGATAAAGAGCATCTCATTCACATGGACTTCTTCAAAGACAGCGATCACTGCTACAGGATCCACAGCTGAGATCAGAGCTCCAAACAACAAAAACTCCATTAAACCGGCCTCTACTTTTTCATCTGCAAACAGACAGCACAACAAATAAAAAAAGAGCGGCAGTCCATGATTACAACTAATTTATTCAGAATTGTTAATGCACCATATGAGCAGCTCTGGTGGTGTGGCGTAGGTTGGTAGCCAAAGGTTTTAGGTTCGAAGCCAAAAAGTGACAATTCATGAGCCATTAAC
Source organism: Xyrauchen texanus (assembly GCF_025860055.1). NCBI lineage: Eukaryota > Metazoa > Chordata > Actinopteri > Cypriniformes > Catostomidae > Xyrauchen > Xyrauchen texanus. Next base: position 32,942,439 of record NC_068277.1, on the reverse strand, counting down.
ATTATGCCTTTGAGCAAGGCACTATACCAAAGGATGCTTCAGAGGACCTGTCACTGTAATAAATGCACTGCAAGTCTCTTTGAATGAGAGTGACAGCTAAATGACTACTTACTAGCTTTCTTGGTTCTACAGCAATCTTACACCAGATCCAAGCTACATGGTTTTATTAGATCAAATATTTAATAGGGCAGTGATGACTCCCATAGACCTTATTCACAGCAGCGCCATCTTTGATTTTTGATGGTAATGACAACAAGGATTTGAGGGATAGATGTACAATCTCTTCAATAATTGAACAGTGGTTTAAAATGTTTTTGGATCATTCCGCTGACGAAACGTTGAAAAAATATATTTCCAAGAAATTTTAGTAGACAAAAAATCCAAACATGTGTTGTGGAAAATATGAAAAAGATAGCATTATACTGTACATGTCATTGAAGAGACGGTAAGTCTGTCTTGCTCAACCACATTTTCATTCCCATCAAAAATAAAAGATGGCGCTACTCTGAATGAGGTATATAGGACAAAAAAATTCTTACTACCTGAACACACAGTTCAGCTGTTTTGGAAATATGGATTAAAAATGGCAAAACAGTTGCAAATCTGGCAAAATTCTCACACTTTTGACCAGAAATCAGTTTAATTCTATGTTATATTAATGTGCCAAGCCTATATCTAAATAGTTACCAACAGGTTAATTAACTATATTACTTGAAGAATAGTTTATTGTGAAGAAATGCTTTGCAACATCAGTTTAAGTAAAGAATCTGATTATAACGTGTAATATTTGATTTCAATATTTGGAACTGACCCTCCATAATAACTCACCTATGATTCCTGCCAACTTTACTCCATAGAGACAGAATCCAGTGCAAAAGGAATTCCACAATGTGCCTACCACAGCATACATCAAAATAGCACCCAAGTTGTCAAAGAAGAGCCGCGCTGGCATGAAATACCCAGCATCCCCCACTATAGTTGGCAGGAGAAAGAGGAAAAATAGCCCTGGGTCCAGTTGATAGGGCTGCTGTTTGCTGGCGATGAGGACCACTGCACCCAGAACCAGACCCAACAGAATCAGCATACAGCTCTCTGGAACTGCTGTGGTAAAACGCTGAGAGAAGTGGAATACTAAGGATTGCGGAGCAGGGAAAAGAGAGAACAAAGACAGTTTTAGAAGGTTATTATGGCATGATTTGGGATGACAGATATTACGATAGTAATTTTTTTTTTAAATGTCAATATAGTTTAACAAAGGGTCCTCTAAGACAGCAGAAATCAACTGAATTTCCATTTTGGACCTAGCACATAATGTACATACACTGAATTCATGCAGGTGTCAGTGTAACTTTACATCAAGCTCTGTATAATAATGCAAACAGTCTCAGTCAAATACAAATTCCATATTTGATTTCAACCCTTTGATGCATGGATTATTAATAAAAAAATGCAAAAATCGCTAATGATTCATTTTTTATTTCAAAACATAAAAATAACTTTTTCCAAATGTTTCTTTTTAAAAATCCCCAATGCAATAAATATTACATTGGCTTAGTGCACCACCACTTTCATCAGCCATATTTAAAACAGTCATTTAGAATTATGAATAGGGGTGGGCGATATAACCAACATCTTATATCACGATATGAGTAATTTTACATCATGATAACGATATACAGCATATCACGATAGAGTAATAGCTCTCTGGAAAATCAATGAAAATGGGTTTAGAATAACCATGTTGTAATACCTATTTTTGAAACTCCAGTCAGTGAATTAAATACTTTATTAATTAGATCTATTTTTTTGGAACAAGACAAACAATATCAAAATAAGTACACAAATAAATAAATAAAAATCAACTTATTTTCATATTATTATCTTACCAAAATGTTAAATTTCACAGTATGCCAAATTTCAGTAAAAAAAATGTTGTTGACCAATATTAATATTCCTATAATATAACTTTCCTCAAGAAACTTAAGATCTTCTCAAAGCAATACGACAAAGAAAATAAAACCTAGTTTAAAAAAATATCCAATGAAAATAAACACTTCTTGAAGAAAATAATTATCAAATAAACATTTGTTTATAAATAAATGACTGAATTAGTTTGAACGAGTTCATCTTTTGGCTTTCATAATATTCTTTTGCATGCTTCATTCTGAAGTGATAAAAGAGATTACTTGTTAGACGAGTGATTATTTTCATGCGAAAAAGTTTGCAGATAAAAATTTTATTCTCTGTGTCGGCTTTTGTGAACCCACACCACAGATAAAAGCTCCTCTTCATTTTCTTGACCTGTTTGGGAGTTGTCCCGCTCTGCAGAGATTTCTTTATCAACTTGGGGTTTTCCTTGGTCAAAAATCATTGAATTGCACGAATGATCCCACTCTGACTTCTTCTGTCTCTGGAGCACAAATCTCGGAAAGCCTCCTGGGCTCACACGCACTTCAGAGCTCCAGAGACAGTGCACGCCACAGTCATGTGAAACATTCGCATGTCAGATGAGAACAATATTTAGCACTTTTGAAGTGCCAAACGTGAGACAAAGCTCATTAAATTTGCTTCAATGCTGGAAAAACCCTGTCCATGTTTCTTCAATTCTCTCAGTTTCATGTGAAGCCCTGCCCACTGATAGATAATCCCATACTGTCAAATTGATTTCAAAGGGTCAAAGGTTGGTCACCCATGGTTAGGTGTAACATCACTCACTGAATGGTTAAAATGGCTTTTAAAGATCTTTCCAATGTGGTAGATGTTATGCATCAAGTGTTATAAACTGTATCTTTAAAATAGGTCTAACTGTTAGACCTAAGATACACATGCCAAAGACCCCATTTTATAAATATTGTAAAACCCAGCATGCTTAAAAGAATAAACTAAAATACACACCATGCATACTGTAGGTTGCAAAAACATCATGGCACACCAGCTTAATTTAAAGACCATCTTATAAATTGTGGGAGTTGTAATTCCATACCATGGTTTCAGATTAAATGTTACACAACACCACTCTGACAATGACACAAACGCTCGCAATGACATGGAAAGTGTGCCAGTGTGCTGACACAAAAACCTTAATATCACACAGCAGCATGAGGAAAGGAACTCAATATGCAACAAACAGCCAAGAACTGAACAAGCTGACTGCATGCCAATTCACACAATAAAAGGCAAAGACTTGCTGTAGTTGCATGGAGCAGCTGTAAAACATGATCATGATTGCATATTTCCACATGGAAATGTAGTATGACCTGTTTCCATTCACAAGTCAGACATATCAAATGTCCATGCGATTCATTATTAGAAAGGGGAGCAATCACACCGTAATACCTAATGCTCAGGTAAAGGATCCTGGTTCGAGCTTATCATCATGAATCAGGTGTTCTCTGGATCGGGACACTGAAGCATGAGGCCTATGCTTCATGAACATCATTTGAAATGATGGCAAACACATGAAAGTAGTGTTTACGTGACTGTTCTTTGAATAAAAAGTGATTTGATAGATTTTAAAAAGATTAAATGGAGCAATATTCTAGAGGAAATTATGATTGAGGTATGCATCTGACTTGCATTTAAACAAATGCCTGCCATTATCTGATGTGTAAAAGCACATTAAAACACATAATTAAAGGATAATCTGAGATTCTAATGACACTAATTATTCATGTTTCCATAGTCAGAGTTATTTTGCGGAGGAGGTAAAACAGAGTGCACTCCTCTGCCAAGAAACATAAACACTGCTTGCTGTGAGTCATTCACACAAGGACAGAAAAACACTGACTTAGACCCATAAAAGCATACTTATAAATCTGCACAAACACATTTGCACAAACAAACAAACATAATAACAAAAATGTATTATTCAGATTCATATGCCTCCATATACACACACATAAAAACACACATAGACAAATATGTTTTGGAGAGAACCCTACAGATTTATTCCATTCATTTATGCACACTAACACCTGCGTCCCACTTCTACCTCTTGGTATTACAATCGAAAAAAATTGTGAATTTAAAATAAATGCCTGGCTGCTATTGCCAACTCATATCTACCCTTGCACACAGTTTTTTATCAGAGGATCTCATTCTTTTAAATTTCAACTTGCCATATGCTTCAGAAAAAAAGTCCATAGATAATTACAATCAGAATGAGAGAATAATAAACCCTATTAAAACGACACCCTTAATTTTCAGAGACAGAGACAGAACTTTCACACAGCTAATTAGGAATATAAAGTGGAGTGCCATAACATCTGATTAGCTTTAATAACATTGAAGAGAGTGGTGTGTGTGTGGGTGGGTGGGTTGGTGTGTAGGTGTGGGCAGGTTTGGGTGGTTTACGAGGACATTTTTTTAGGTTACAAACTGGTAATTACAAGGGCATTATGCTATAAATGTGGTTTATGAAGACATTTCTAGTGTCCCTATAATTTAAATCGCTTAAAAAACATACTAAACGATGTTTTATTGAAAATGTAAAAATGCTGAATGTTTTTTGTAAGGGTTAGGTTTAGGGTTAGGGGATTGAATCTATAGTTCATACAGTATAAAAACCAACATTGAGTGTGTGTGTGTGTAAGAGGGGTGCTGTTTTAAATTACCCACATGACTCTGAAACTGAACAATGTGAGAATGTATTTTTTCATGAGTGTGTTCTCTAAATCTGCTGTCATCTGTCCAAGAATTTCTTTTTCTGAATGCAATGCTCTGATAAATGAAAGTGAGAAGACAGGTCATTATCATCAATGCATAAGCATCTGGATTCCTGTTTCATGTCTAAGGCTGATTTGGTGGGCTGACAGTTAGCAAAAGCTGAGAAAATTCCTATCAGAAATATTTTTTTTACTCCTAAAGAAGCAGAATGTTCTTTTGTTATTTTTTATTTAATCCCTTATCACGTGGCTCATTGTGCACGACACCACGGAGACTCACAGCACGTGGAGGCTCATGCTATTCTCCGTGATCCATGCACAAATTACCACGTGCCACATTTAGAGTGAGAACCACATAATCGTGACCACAAGGAGGTTACCCCATGTGACTCTACCTTCCCTAGCAACTGGGCCAATTTGTTTGCTTAGGTGACCTGGCTGGAGACACTCAGCACACCCTGGATTCGAACTCGCAACTCCAGGGGTGGTTAGCGTCAATACTCGCTGAGTTACACAGGCCCCTTAATGCTCTTTTCTTTAATAAAAGCAAAAATCTGGGTTACATTAAGGCACTTATAATGGAAGTGAATGGGGCCGATCCATAAACGTTAAAATGATCACTGTTTCAAAAGTATAGCCACAAGAAAGGCGTAAACAATATGTCTCTTAACGTGATATTAGTGTGATCAAATCGCTTACTAGCCTTTTCTGTGTAAAGTTATAACCAATTTTACAATTTCCTTGCCATAATGATGTAAGCAGTAAACTCTGTAATTCCAGCAAACAACGTTTCTGCCTTAAAATCCCAAAATTGCCTCATTCACTTCCATTTTAAGTGCCTCCCTGTAAACTAAATTTTTGCTTTTTTAAAAAAAAACGAGGGATGAGTCAAAATAATTTTTTGTGGTGATCAACATTATGCTACAAATGCTGTCAACTGTGCTTAACTTGTATTGAACCCGGAATATTCCTTTAATAAAGCGGATGTGCCACAATGACAAACAACCACAATTCATCTAACAACACCATGCTCATCTCAGTTAAACTGTTACAATGTTATATCAGTGCTATAACCATGAAATAGTTTATGGATAGTTTAAGGCAGCTATGTTGATTACCTGTAATACAATACTTTTTTGTGTTTTTGTCACTGATGTGGATGACATTTTGCATTTCTCTCTCAACATCTGTTCAGGCTGTGTGCACTCAGCACTGCAAATCAGCTGAACATTGTGCAGGTGCTTCAGAAAGAGCAACTTTCTCCAAAAGCAAGGCAAATATTCAGAGTGAATTTTGATGGTGTTATCATGCCAAATTAATCCCAGAGAAACAGATGATTGAGCACTAGATGATCTGCATGTCTTATTAAAACTGGAGGAATGCCTGAGAGACACCCACACATGCAAATACATGCGCAGTGCATTTTGTGAATGTTTTCATGAGTAAACTATGCCACAAAACACAAATTTCTCTAATATATTTTGTTCACAAATGCTAAATTTACCAGGCAGACCAATATTCAAGAAGTATTCTGTGAGCTGAATCTGCCATTCCACAACCTCATCATGACCTTTACATGTGGCATGAACAGCCCATCTGACTCAGTATCTCTTGTTCCCTGGATCTGTTGGTTTAATGTACACATAATCACTCTGAACTCTCACCTTGCCATTGATTACAGCACAAATAAACATTGTATAAGGAGGATGAAACCTGCAAAAATAACAAACACATAAATAAATCTACATATTCATGCATGACAAATATATAAATAATCAAATGTTCAGGAGCTATACGAATAATTAAATAAATACATAAATAAACAAATGGATAAATGCACCTTTCTCTGCTAAAATACTGTAATTCAATATAAAACATAAATAAATGGTTGGGGTAATGCAAAATTGAAAATGTATTTTTAATTGTACATTTCTATATTTCTTTAATCCTTCATTTATTTTCCTTCATGCAACATGCCAATGAGAGGATGTCAACAGCTGTTTAGGTATCAGTCAAACTACTGAGTGACTTCCAGGTAGATACTCAAGCGCAACAGTTTGGCAGGAGTTTGCAGTTTCAGAGTTTGCAGAGTTGGTTGGTGTGGCAGATAATAGTTGTCAAATAATCAAAGCGAGATCCATTGCTAAACTTTTATTAATTCATTCATTGTGAAAATTAGTAATGTCATTATAATGTCATAGTCAAGTGAATCACTTTTACAGTGATCTGCCAATAGTGTCATAGTGTCTGATGTTTAATTGACATCCTCTCATTAGAATGTTGCATGAAGAAAAATAAATATGGAATGATATACAGAAATAAATGAATGATTTATTGACATTAAATGACATTAAAAATCAATTCTCAATTTTGCATTTCTTTTACATTTTTGCATTTCCTTAACCTTTTATTTTTATTTTATTATTTTTGCATCAAAGGTGCACTCATTAACTTTTGTCTTTAAAAATAAAAAAATAAAAATAATCGAGTGCACCTTTAATGGGTGTTTATTTATTTGCATGTCTCCTCGCACATATGCACTGCGTATATATATATATATATATATATATATATATATATATATATATATATATATATTTATTTATTTAGATAGTAGTATTTTGTATTCTTTTGGCAGGTTTTGTCCTCCATAAGTGTGAGACTGATGCTGAAAAGATGATGAGTCATATCCAATCAGAGGACGCGGTTACAGTCAATCTCCTAACCATACACGACTCTCTTCGTTCGCTTATCTCCTGGGCTGCTAAAAGCCCTTTTTATGATCCGTGTAGCACATGTCACAGTGTAGCACATGTCCCTGAGTTAATATATGAGCGTTATTGCCTTGGCAACCACCAGCGTCCGTCAGTTACTGACTGGAATGGAAACGCAGGTGGCTTGCGCGTTTTACGCACTGTTGTACTGCTGGTCCACTGTAATAAAAACACACATATTCACGTCTGCAACACACTCAACTTTCAGTACTTTGCCTGTAATTTAAATCCAACAGCCATTGTAAGATATGCAGTTTTAATTTAAACGGTAACATATCACGAGAAGGCTTGAACGTCATAACTTATTACTGAACTTACGTATTTTCGCCACACTGCCAACCAAAAGCCAGATGGCTATAATGTAAGGTGTCTGCACGTAGCTCCATTCCCACTGCACTATCTTGTAACCCCCTCCGTGGATGTGAGAGGACTCTCCGTCCTCTGTGCTCGTGCTGGCTGGCTCCTCCGCAGACCGGGCGAGCGCAATCCCGGGACGCCCGTAACTGTCTGGAGTATAACGGGAGCCGGCGGGAGTTGTAACCGCAGGTGCGGCGCTGACAACCAGCTCTGGTGGGAGAGATGCTCTTGTCACGTAAAGGTCAGTCGCTGCATCACTAGCCACCGTTATCATCAGAAACAAACTCACGCAGCGCATCTTCTCGGTTTGTTCAACGGTCTCTCATCTTCATTTATTTTATTACGCCAGCAAGCTCTTCACGGGACGCCCTGACACCGGGTTACAACGTCAACACACTCCAATAGCCGGTAACTCGCAAAGGTGCAGCTACGTATGTGAACACGTGATTAAGCCGTGCACGCGGGGACCGAGAGGCTCTTTTTAAAGCGTCATCGCTCACCATCCTCATCACAACAGCGTCTCAGCCACCGGTGAGCTCTGCTCGCGTTGAAAGCATCTTTATAGGCCCATTCTCATGTTCTAAGAAAAGAAAAGTCCATAAAGGGCAAATAAGTTGATTGTAAACACTAGTATTTTCCATGAAAGGATAACCAATCCAAACGCCGATTTAGTCACTTACAGGTATATTCTAGGTCCAAAACAAATTAAGCTCAATCTTAATCGACAGCATTTGTGGCATAATAATAATTAGGCTACAACAAAAATTATTTTTAAAAAAAGATTTCGAATTGTTCCTCTTTTTCTGAAGGGGAAAAAAAGCACATCAGGTTTACAGTGAGGCACTTACAATGGAAGTGAATGGGGCCAATCCGAAAACGTTAAAATACTCAGTTTCTGAGTATCCTGAGGGTTCCCAATAAGGCGAGAGGGGTCATTAATCAACAATGCTACAAATGCTGTCGACTGAGCTTAACTTGTATTAAAGCAAGAATATTCCTTCAAGCAGTCCAAAAATATTTGTAGCTATAAATATATCACTCAAACCGATACATATATCGATCAAAGTATAACATTACTGTCAATGCAAACTCATTTTAATTAAATTAACACACGCACCCCCAGTTGGACATCTGTCCTTTATTGTAAGATGGACCAGAAGCAAATAATTAATGAAAATAGTAGTGTAAGAAAACATTGAATTTAATTTTGAACAAAGATCTGGCCTTGGCACTTGTACAAAGAAGTTTGTTTACATGATTAAATGTCCTTGTGGATGAGCCTGCATTAGAAAAACTAAACATGCTCTTAAAAACAAGGATTGTGGAACATGTGGACATACGTACAAATGATCACAAGAATCCTGTGGCAGTTCATTTTAAATTGAAAAAAACACAATCTTTCAACTCAAAGATCCATTGGTATTGAACATGTGAACAAATCACATAGAAGAGGCAGTGATGTTAATAACATTTTATTAAAAAGAGAGGCCTATTATATTTATACACTTAGCACTTTGTATCCTAAGGATCTTGACTTGGATTTTGATTTCTATCCGTTCTTGTTATTTATTGACTTTTTGGGACACTGGTTACCTTTGTATTGGTGTTTGTATTTGTTTGGCTTTGACCTTTGTCTGATATTTGCTGTTTTAAAAGATTTACTTAAATTGTGACATTTACAATCAAGTGATTCATTGATGTTTGTGAATTGTTTGTAATTGTGAGAGACTGGTGTACGTTTTGCTGACGTTTGAATTGATTGTTCTCATTAAGTGAGATTGAGTGATGTTAGATAATTAACACTGATTATTAACAGGTGAACATAATGATGTGTTTATTTGTAACAAAAGTACTTAAATTGATGTGTGCCTGACACAATAATTCTGATCAAACGTTGCTGTGATTTTTAAATGAATAAAAGGGAATAATTAAACAGTGTGCGGATCCACTTCAGTTTTATTTCAATGCTTTTTGCCCTGATCCAGCACCTGTTGCAGAAGTGTTGGATGTGCCTGCATTTCCCCTTCCTCTCTTGGAATCAAGAACCACATGTCAACTTGAAACAGAATTTTTAATCAAAGTAATTTCCATCAACTTTTCTAACATTTATCATAAAGTACTAGCAGACAGTTTCCTTTGAAATTGGAAGTTATGGTTGTTCAGGTGCCAAGAGTGGTGATGAATGGCACATCACTGAAACACACTAAAAGTGATAAATTCAGAGTGAAGAACACATGCAAACAGGTTATAAGGTTATACATAAAACATTGGAGTGACAGAGTGATATGGAACTCTGGTCCTTCCGCAGAACTCCCTGTGCAAAAAGCAACACCAAAAAAATTCCTTAACAAATGTAAAACAACAACAACAAAAAAAAAAAAGTTCAATGCTCAATAGAAAAGTTCTTCCTTTACCACAACACTTCTCTTGAGCAGGAAGGAGAATGGCTTATGCACAAATGTCACAGTGCTAGAACTAAAATAAAAGGTTTTGTGAAACTTGAACTAGCCAAAAGCTGAATTGACTGCATTTGTGGCATAATGTTGATTACAACAACAACAACAAAAAAATCTAAATTACAGTGAGGCACTTAAAATGGAAGTGAATGGAGGCCATTTTTGGAGGGCTTAAAGACTGAAAAGTTAAACTTATAATTTTTTAAAAGCACTTACATTAATGCTTCTGTTAAAAGTCATATATTATTTGAGTTGTAAAGTTATTTAAATCACCATTTGTACATTCATTTTAGAGATTGCGGTGTTACATCATCATAGCAAGGATTGTAATATTGACTTTAACTAGAAACATTTTGTAAGTGATGTTTTCACACTAAAATCATGTTAATACACATATTGTTTATGACTTGTGGCTAAACATTTGGAATAGTGAATTTTTGAATGTTTATGGGGGGGCTCATTCACTTCCATTGTAAGTACCTCACTGTAACCCAGATTTTTGCTTTTCTTAAAGAAAAGGAGGGACAAGCTGAAACTATTTTTGTAGTAATCAGTATTATGCCACAATTGCTGGGAACTGAACTTGTATTGAACCCGGAATATGCCTTTAGTGACTTAAAATAAAAACCTGCTTGAAAGCATTATCTCCCTGCCACAATAAGAAATATCAGGTCAAAATCACGATACAGCAGAATGCAGCACTGTCCAGTATTGTATGTAACATCCATAAGCATATCATGAGGATGCTGTGATAAAAGAAAAAATATATACATTCTATGTCCTTTCTAATCAAGATCTCCTTGGGAGTCATGATATAAGCTTGAATGCTTCCCAGGAGAACATAGGTCAGCTTTTCAGACACATATTAAACCTTGTCCAAGACTACGGAGTGTTCAATAGTCAATCACTACTGGCAGTGCAGTTTAATCTGGGGTTAGGCTTTTATTGATGTGCCAAGAACCAGTGTGTTAGAGTTACCCTATTGCACTGATCTAGGACCAGTTTCCGGCTTCCAAGATCCTAACCTTGAGTTGAGCCATTGCAGCAGAAATGGCAAAGTGGTCTCCAAATGTATAAAAAGTTCCATCTCTAAAAATGCTTGTTTTTACTTAAAAAGTGCCCTCTATTGGCTCACTCCCTTCAAAACCCTAAAACATATTTGGCTGATATATTATGCACCAATCAATCTCAATACAAAATAATATACTTGCATCTGGTCAAAATAATTAACATCTTACATCACTGTATCATATACGCATTTCTGCTACATCAGTAAACTTTTATTTAATACTATGCAATTTAAAGTTGGCACCAATCAAAACATGATATGTTTAATGGATACCATGCACACAGTTCATGTTTCTATATAGTAATGCAGCTATTTGTATTTCTGATAAAACCAAAAGACAAACAACTGGACAATTCATCCATTGGATTGTTCAGATTGGTAGAGAAAAAGTTTAGTTGCAGACATTTCAGAAACTGTCTTCAGCGAAGATCCCTTTGTCATCACAGTTCTTCCTGTCATTACCGCAGGCCTCTTTAAAGAAATGTTCCGGGTTTAAAACAAGTTAATCATAATTGACAGCATTTGTGGCATCATGTTGATTACCACAAAAATTATTTCAACTCATCCATCCTTTTCTTTAAAAAAGCAAATATGAAAGTTACAGTGAGGCACTTACAATGGAAGTGAATGGGGCAAATTTTGGAGGGTTTAAAGGCAGAAAATTTAAACTTGATGAAACATGAATTCCTCTTCTAAAACCCATGTATTATTTGAGCTGTAAGTTGTTTAAATTGACATTTTTACAGTCGTTTTAGGGTTTGTTGACATTACATCGTCATGGTAACGAAGTTGTAGAATTGGCTATAACTTTACTCAGAAAAGGTTAGTAAGCGAATTTATCACACTAATATCATGCTTACAAATATTTATGTCTTGAGGCCATACTTTTGAAACAGTGAATATTTTAATGTTTATGGATTGGCCCCATTCACTTTCATTGTAAGTGCCTTAATGTAACCTCGATTTTTGCTGCTTCTTTTTTTTTTTAAAGAAAATGAGGGACGAGTCAAAATTATTATGCCACAAATGCTGTCGATTGAGCTTAACTTGTATTGAACATGGAACATTCTTTTAAGGCCTCAATCCCGTCTGGCAAGTGTTTTCAGACTTTCCCGTTAGAACTGCCAAGGCCAAGGGCTTGCACCACATCCACACTCAGTCCACTCTTCAAAGTCCTCCGCACTGCAATATACACAGCATACTATTAACACCAAATGTTTACAAAACATGCAACTCAGTGTTAGTACTAAAATATATTTTGGTATGCCCTTTCCACACAGAAAAACAATGCATACAATGTCAAAACGTTACCTCCAATTCACACTAATACATAGAAAATCATGTTTAAAATCCCCTACAATGATATTGTAAATTAAGGAATATAAAAGCTTAAGCACTTTATATATAAACCTCACAGTCTCAGATGCACAGAATATTTATTCAGGCTAGGAGGTTTGTGAGCATTCAGTTTCCTTTTTTAAAAGTACACTTGCAAGAATGTGCCCTACAAGGCTCTTTTTTGGTGTTCGATTAATGAGATGTCTGGTGGGTCTAGCACAAACAGCAGAAGTACAGATAGAGGTGCTAAGATTTTGGTCCAACAGGGAAATTTAGGCACTTTTGAAAAGAAAAGAATGGCTGAAGCGCGATTACATTGTGTTTTGGACACAGACATTGTTGTGTGCAAACAGTGAACTAAATTCTTAATCCTATCCCCTAGGTTTACGGCTACAACAATTATCAGAAATACTTATAAAGTTCAGTGGTCAAAAAAATTTTGTAAAAAAAATATATATATCTTATTTGGGTTGACTGTCAAAATGAACTTACATGACTTTCTGTTAAGCCGTGAGCGTTTCCGTGTTTTTGGGCTTGATGCCCTCTCTGTAGGATTCTGGGTGACAGACTTAACCAGACGATCCATGATCTCATCTGTAGCATCATCCTGTGAGCTGGCACTGTCTTCTTTGGCTGTAGAAATCAGCGTACTAGCCCTGCCGAAACCTGCTTCAAAATTTCAAGAGCAATATTCTTGATTCTAATAGAAACAATCCAAGATCAGTTAAATGACTGAGACCGGCTTCACTTTTCCGCAGGCTGATGGTTTTTCCATGTTGTAATGATTGATCTGACAGTTAATCAACAAAAACCTACCACTTCAATAGAATCATATTCTCTCCACACTGAAAAAGGATGCAATTATGTATTTTACTCAAAAAATCTGTTAGTTCAGCAAACCCACTCCATGCAACTTGCACGGTAGCTCTACCTTCATCATTGGCTTCCTGTGTTGATTGGCTCTCTTCTGGGGAAGTAGGAGCACTGTCAGAGTCATAAGGCCCTTCTGTGAGACCAAATGACCCAACCTTAATGCTCTCATTAATATTACAATTTATTTCAAAAGAAAGTACACATCCATGCTGCAATTTCTCTACCTTCATCATTCCCCTGAAGGGTAGGTGATGTTGGAGCAGTGTCAGCACCAGAGGTAAAAATCTCTACAAAGATTAAAATCTCTAATAAGGACACTGTAAAGCAACGTTGATAGCATTTAAAGGAATAGCGCTCCCCAAAATGAAAATGGTGTCTCACCTTCATGTCATTCCAAACCCGTATGACTTAAGCACAACACAAAAGGAGATGTTTTAATGCATATCAAAGTCTGTCTTTCCAATACAATAGTAGTGCCTCATTATAAAACTTTTAAAAATAAAGGACAAAAAAAAGTTTCTCATGCCACTTGTGCATCATATTCCAAATGTTCTCAAGAAAATTAAGTCAGTTTTCAGTAAAAATCCTGAAGTATGCTGCACATTCATGAGTGCATTAAAGGAATCTGTTCATAAGCAAGGCACAAGCTTCCTTCATAGTGCTCATGAACATGCAACAGACATCGAGATTTTAACTGAAATATGACTTAAATGACTTTCAGGTTTCCACTGTATGAAAAAATTGACTGCTTAAAACATCTCCTTTTGTTCTGCATAAGACAGAAGATCATATGGTTTGGAAAGACAAGAGGGTGAGACAGAATATATTTTTTTGGTGAATTATTCCTTTATGAGGCATAATGATTTTAAATTAAAAACTGGGTTGTTAGGACATTGAGCAACATCTGTGTTGGGTAACCCCACTATACTTGTGTTTGTGCTCACTTCTGCTTCTGGAGCTACCTCCCTTTGTTCTGTTCAAACTAATATGAATCCACTAATAAAGGTGTTTTGGTTCCCCTAAAAGCAGGTTTGTAAGAGCAGGCTTGAAACTAAAGTCCACTTGGAGGTAACAACACCAGGAAGAGCATCTGAGCATCCCTGGTCAAAAATGAAACCTGTAATAGTTTCTTACTTCGAACAGCACGGCTTCTGCGCAGCTTGCAAGGGTCCTCAGTGGCGATGAGCAAGTTTTTCATATTTTCATGCTCCTCTTGGGCTGACTCTGGTTCTACTGTTGGGGAAACCGGGATTGGGCTGTCTAGTGGCACTGCTCCAGAAAACTTTTCTGTCTGTGACAATTGATTCAAAAAGAGTATGAGTAGTTATTAATAACACTGAGTCTTGGTCTATTCAACTGACAGTTAAAGATTATGCAGTTAGTTGGTGGACAGGGACAAAAAATGGTTATATCCCTGAAGTTGTTCCTCTAAAAGGTAATTAAGCATGTTCAAGGAACAGTTCACCCAAAAGTAAAAACATTCTCTTTATTTACAGTATTCACACTTATGCTGTATCAAGCTTGTATGACTCACTTACTTCTGCAGAACACAAACGAAAATATCTTGTATATATGATGTGAATATATCCATATAATGCAAGTCAATGGGTTTCCAAAAATTCCAAGCTCAAAAAAGAACAGTAAGGCAGCATAAGGTAATCCATACAACTCAAGTGATATAATCAATGTCTTCTGAACCGTATATACTGCATGAGGAAGTGTAATCGAGCTTTAATTTATGATCGTGCCTAGAAGACGGTACGTGTCAAGATTTATTGTGAAAAAGAAGTCATGGGTTAAACCCCTTGAGTCGTTTGGATACCTTTATGCCTCCTATATCTCCATCAAAATATTTTCGTTTATGTTCCACAGAAGAAAGTCTTATGTGTTTGAGAGGGCATGAGGGTGAGTAAATTAGAGAACTACACTTTTTGGGTGAACTATCTTAGAGGATAGGAGGATATGATACAATTATTATGTTAGCATGCTTATTAACACATGGCATGGGAAAATTGATCTTAGAAAAAACAGCTTTGATCGAATTTTATGATGTTAAAAAGTCATAAATATACTCTAAATAAAGTTTGATCTAGACTTTTCTATCTCACACCTCTGTGATCAGCTTGCCCCGGGTCTTTGTGCGCTCCCGGTGGGCGGCCCGTTTGCGTTTCTGTGTGAGCACTCTCTCTCGGGTAGTGCGGTACTCCAGAGAAAATTCACTTATGATCTTACAGAACTGGGTTACTTTCGTGTCTCGCGCAGAGTATGAGGGTTGACCCAGGTACAGCAGGAAGGAATGAAACCTGCAAAATGGAGCAGAGGAAGCAGAACATTTATTTAGGATAAACTGGAGTATATGGAAACAAAAGACTACATATAGTCATTCATTCTCATCAACTCATGGTGAGCAGTAGAGTGCTTTTGGAAACTTCTGATTTACCTGTAGATTTATGCATTTGGCAAACACTTTTATCCATAGCGGCTTGCAGTGCATTCATGGTATACATTTAGTGCCATGCTCTACAATTGATGATTTTATATGACATTTTTGGAGGTTTAAAATGAACCACATGGTTCAAAGAGTTTTGTGTCGTGTGTGTGTGTGTGTGTGTGTGTGTGTGTGTGTGTGTGTGTTACCTGTTAATAATGCGTCTGTGAACTACTTTCAGTATGATGATCCTTTCAGTACAGTCTTTCAGGAATTCTGTCATCTTGTTCTTCAGCAGAGCTTTAGTCTCGTGTTTGGCCACTATTTTAAGGTTGTCCCAGGATGTTTTGCATTTTCTCTCCAACTGAACCAGGTTTTCAGACAACTGCTCAAACTCCACCTGTGGTTAGTATAGGAGAGAAAGATGAAGACAATAAACATTAAGGGTTCTTTGCAGAGCACCTTCAAAGAGAGAAGCAGATACAAAGAAACACGAAAGACGCAGCATGGAGGTTAATTCCTCAATTAACATGACAACCTTTAAAGGATGTGTAACATGGAATTTAATTTACAACATGGAAGAGCTATTACACAGGCCTTAGCAACAAGGAATAACAATGAAAATCCCTCAGTTAAAGATGGACAAATTGTGCTGAAAATGGTTTTGCTAAAAGGGTAAGATTGAAAACAAACATCGAAAATACATACAAAAAGCATGTCTGAGCCTGAGACACCTACTTTAGCAGACCGTGTGAGGGCAGGGATCTCAGAGTAGAGGTCTGTCGTGTCTGGGTACTTCTCTGCCACAAAGTTGCAGGTATGATGAAGCAGAGACTGTCTGTGTACCGTGTCCTTCACCTCGGTTACCTTCTCCAGATAACTGAGCTCAAAGCCCTTAGCCTGCATGATAAAGAAGGAGAAGAGACATTCCAATTATATTCATCATTGTATAATTTAAACAGATTATGAGCAATTAGATTCAAGTGTATTAAAGGGATAGTTCACCTCAAATAAAAATTCTGCCATCATTTAGTCACCCTCATGCTGTACCAAATCCATGACTTTCTTTTTTCCACATAATACAAAAGGAGTTGTTAGGATCAACAATTATTCACTTTCATTGCAATAACATTGCATGTTGACTGAGGCAAATACTCAGCATAACATCTCCTTTTGTGTTTCTCAGAAGAAAGAGAATGACAATATTTTCATTTTTGTGTGAACTAGCACTTTAAGATGCCCACTCATTAAATCAGGTAGCACACATGATGTTCTGTAGGGTTCAAAATAACCCTATTTTGGACACTTAATATGTCAGCACCATAATAGCATAGCATCTTATTAAGAATTGGCTATGCTGAAGACACCTTCCAACTTCCATTTTGTCAGACAAACTAAATTTTAAAAGTTGATTGAATAGAAAATCTAATATTACTTAAAATAAACTGATAAGGTTAACTTTTCTTCCATTAAGTATGGTCAATGTAAAGATTGGCCTGGAAGGAAGAACTTACAGGCTTTTTGAGCATGCTCAGTTTGATCAATGAGGTAGCCATTTGTGGCAGAATAATTCCCCTTGCTTATCATTGCTTATATATGCCATCACAGCTAGTTTGGCTTGATTTGACACGGTATATTTTTTATTTAATCTAATGTGTTTGTGATGTGTAAATATTAAATATTAAGTAATATGTTTCATCAGGATGTTTGTTTGCGCTACTGACCTTAATAGTTGACAAGATATTTCACTATAACTGCATGAGATTGTCCTTTTATTGGATTTTCTGTGGAAACTTTGTAAACTTCTGGGACTTCAAGTTTTCTGCTGTAAGTCTATTAAAGCAGGACACTTAAGGATCTTCTCCAGTCATGAACACCTGTTAAAGTCATGGAAAGGCCCTAAAAAAATCAATGGCTCAAAATATGTGGGAATCCTGTAAGGCTAAGCACTATGAATTTCATATTGTTGTATCTGCTATTAAGGATGCCCACTGGAAAAGCAATTTGTCTGGAGGCAATGCCCATAATCCCTTGCGCTTAAATTTATTTATGTGTGTTTGGTCAAAGCATGGTTACACATGAGGACATGTAACTAACTGTCATTTAGAATTAATAGATTGGTTTTGCTTTAGTGCTTTTAATGATGTTCCTTCAAAAAATTTTTAAAAGAAGTATCCTCAGTTTTAAAGTTGACTCACTTTTTGTAAGTTATACTGTTGATCACTTTCACTGCTTTTTATGTCAACCCAACTAATTGGTAGGTTGCTCAGCTAAACTTAATAAAGCAAGATTGTTTGACTTTGGTATACACATAGAAATAATCACTGTTATTTCTGAGTTTGTTAAGGTCAAACTAGTCCAATTAAGTTTAAGTTAAGCTTAATAATTCTCTGAAAGATTTAACATGTTAATGTGGGACATATGGATAGGCTATTGGTCTTTGCGGACTAGACCTGCTAACTTTGCTGCTTCTGCAGCACAAGTATGGGAGACTTACCACTGCTAGGAAATATACATACGAGTTATATGAAAAACACAAGACATGCTGCATTGAGTATGTACAACATACTGCACAACTTCACAAATTGATATTACAAACAATCCTGAAGAAGCAGATCTAGGCCTGGAGAGGTAGGGTTAAGAAAAAAACTCTCGCAATGCACTGAAGAGAAACCAGCTTATCTGCAAAACTATGCCATTTAAATGTTAGACAATGAGAGAGGCACCAGTTAATTGGCTACCCGATTACAAGTCAAAGAAAAATCAGCTTACACCATGCAAGCCGATGGGCTTAACATGTCACATGTGAGCAAGCCAAATGGCAAACAGATAACAAGTCATATAACCTATCAGCTTGCGCCACATACAACTGCATGACTGAACTTTGGTCAACATCTGACATATCTTTTATAAATGATTAATGACAGAAAATTCATATATTTAATTATGTGAAATGTTGAGAATTCTTTATGTTCTTTCTGAAGCTTATGGATCCCTATCCAGTCTGGGTCACATGGATATAATCTTTGCATGCCCTGGTTCAAGATGAAAACATTCTAAGGTAGCTTGGAGTGAACACCATCTACCGTAATTGTGTGTGCACATCTGTATGTGTAGTGTTTAAGAGGTCATAAAAGGCTACACTACCCCTTTCCCACCAAACACAAAGCGTGGCATGCAGAGTCTTAAACATATCTTTGACAGGCAACAGCAAAGGACTAAGCCATCTACACACAAAGCTGCTCTGACTTACCACATATGTCCATCAAGCTTCAGAGCTGTACAACTGCTCTTAACACAGCTCCTTAACTCATGTGAATAATGAAGTCACTGCCGAGAAGACGGAACACTTACACTGGTGCTATTGAGAAAGTTGCCAATGGCTAGTAGTGTTGCTAGTATACGCCTGAAGGTTTTGTTCTTGGAGAGTTGTTCCATGCCCAGTTTCAGGTCAAAAAGAGGCTCTGCAATCTCCTACAATATTCATGTGTGATAGATAGAAGGATAACAAAGAAAGAGAATGCATGAGAGATAGAGAGGGACACATTGAGAGAGAACATTTAGGGATCAAAGCAAAATATATCAACAATATTAATTCATTCATATAGCTCATTAGCCTAAAAAGTAGGCCGTTTACAGTTGCAAAGCAACATAGCAACAGGTGTTAATTAGCATTTTACCGCAGCTTTGAACGTGGCTCATCCAATCAGAATTCAGAGTCAGAACTATTTGTTTTATAAAATACATAATCTAATGCTCACAAATATTGCACCAATTTCCCAGCATTGCAAGGTGTATTATGACTTGTACTGGTAATTAAACTGTAACTGCTCAGTTGCGCAAAACTTTTAAGATGACATGACATTTAACTGCTATTAGGGACATCTAATCTATTATTGGAAATTTAATAGGCTTTTATTGCTGTTAAAAAGGAAGTATAAAAAGACGATTGTCATAGGGCTCTGACCTTCTCCAGGGTCTCATAGTTCAGTTTAAAGGCCCAGAGCTGTAATCTGGCACTAAGGCCACTGATAGAGGAGAGAGTAAGCAGGAACTGCTCTGCTGTTCCCAGCGGTGTGTCGGGATTTGCCAGCTGTGCCTCCTGAATCTTCTGTTTCTCCTCATCTGTCGGAATCATAGTCAGGATTTTCTACAGAGAAGGATGCAATGAATGTATTTCATCAAATTTATACAGTATACAACAATAATTGAAATATTCTAAAAATAGTTTTAGTTATTATTGTTACATACAGTATAAACAGAAACTCAAGAAGATTCACTGATATTTATATTTCCTCATTACAGATATGATTGAATGCAAAGACAAACATTAAGTGTGCTACTATTGCCCCCTTATGGATATCAGTACTGCATTACCTCAATGCCCTCTTTACTGATGGCAAACTCATCAAAGTTAAGGATGGCAGTCTTGATGACATGTAAAGCAGGTAAAACAGTCATGCCGATGTTGATTGCATTACTTCTCTTAGGATCAAGGACTACAAGCACTGCTTTCTTTGCCTCAGTCCCCTTCTGTATGAAAATGAGGAATGAATGTTTAACACTTAACAAGGTTGTATTTGCAAAAGCGATAGTTCACCCAAAAATAAAAAATTTCTCATCATTTACTCTCATGCCATACTAGATATGTATGACTGTCTTTCTTCTGCAGAACACAAACTGAGATTTTAAGAAGAAATTTAAACTCTGTTGGTCCATTCAATGCAAGTGAATGGTGGCCAGAACTTTAACACTCCAGTGGTAAATCCATATCTTCAGAGGTGATATGATAGGTGTGGGTGAGAAAGTATTTTATTTTTATCATAAAGCTCCACTTTAACAGTAAAAATGTGAAAGAAAGTGAAAGTACAGATTTATAGTAAAAAAGGACTGTGTTCTGCTGAAGAAAGTCATACATATCTGGGATGGCATAAGGGTGAATAAATGATGAGAAAAGTATAATTTTTAGGTGAACTATCCCTTTACCATTAGTTAATGCAATAGTGAACATGAATTAACAATTATTCTTAATTTCTACATGTACTTATAATTTGACATAAAAAGTTGCATACATTAACATTTATTAATGCATAAGGAACTAACTTGAACAAAAAAATTAAGTATATTAATAAATTAACCTAAACCAAAATTAATAAATGCTAGTGGTCGACCAAAATGGGTTTTATTTAATGGCGGATGCCAATATCCAGAGAGCAGGGGAGCCCATAGGCCAACATATATCACACAATTTAATATAGTAAATAACAAAAAATATATATATAAATATATATTAATAAACTCTTATTTAGCACTATTATTACTGTTAGGGTTACCTTGTCTTGTTTTACCGTTGGCCCTTTGGTTTCCATTTTTGTCCCTTTTGTTTTCCATAGGTTCACTTTTGTCCCTTGTTTAGCTCCACTGTCTCACTAGTCTATTGTTTAAAGAACTACACTTCCCAGTATCCACCTGTCATCATCACTGCCATTTTGTGTCTTTGTTCACACCTGTTTATCATTTGTAATCATCCTGTCCTTGTGTATTTATATCCTGGTTTTTGGTTCAGTCCTTGTCTTTCGTTGAATGTTGTTAGCCCGGTGTGTGTTCCCTGCCTGTGTTTTCGGTGTTGTGTTTATTTTCCCCATTGAGGGTTTTCCTTTGTGTTTTTTGTATTTGTAATAATAAAGTAAGCTGCACTTAGATCCGCTCTCCTCGTCTGCCTTTGCTGTCTGCATTCGTAACAATTACTTAATTTCACACAAAACTAAAAATATATATTTTGTATTTTAAATAGTAGATAGATGTTTCTTCAGATTTCTCATTAATCATAAAATATTTGTAATTTATTTGCACATGAAGAAATTGTTCATATATTAGGAAGAAGGAACTAACAGTACACGCAGTAGTCCAGCAACCATGGATGGCACTGAATGCATTAGCAATCGCATTTTCTCAAAAATTACAGAATCAAACCAATTGTACATACAGTGAAAGTGAATAAGACATTTACTCACAGCACACGAAGCGCTTTTAATTCAGGCTGCATCTGAAAATGTAGGCAGCTGACTTGCTACCTTGTGCCTAATCAGTTAATGGCTTAACTGAATTCTGTTTTGAATGAACTGAACACTTAAGGAAACTGGTCTCCAAACAGTTTGAAAAGCACCT
Source organism: Xyrauchen texanus (assembly GCF_025860055.1). Lineage (NCBI taxonomy): Eukaryota > Metazoa > Chordata > Actinopteri > Cypriniformes > Catostomidae > Xyrauchen > Xyrauchen texanus. Next base: position 32,920,312 of record NC_068277.1, on the reverse strand, counting down.
TAATTTCATCCTACCTCTGAATACAGACAGAGGCAGCATTTTCCTGGTTTCGGACGCAGCCTTGAAGATCCAGCGTGAGCTTCAATCTCCTGACCATTTAAATGACCTGGATCACCTGCTTGTATTGTCACGGACTGACCATCATGATTTGTATATCAGAGGAACTTTTTATCCTGATTCTGAAGTTTTAGATTCTGTCTGATGGAATACGCGCTTCAGAGGAAGATGTTAGATGAGTGCTCGACGGGAAGAAAATGCTGGATTTTATGAATTACATCGGTTTAAATTAGATATCTGCATATTTGCAGATGATATATAATACAAGTTTTATTGATATTTGCCTTTTATCATTAGAAAAGACAGTTAAATGTGACAGGAAACGGTTGAGGAGAGACTGTTAGAATACGTGCTTTAGAGGTAAATAAATGGGCGCTCCATAGGATGCTGGATCTGCTGAAGTTGTGTGAGGTTGGGTTATTACATCTGTTTAAATGAGATTTACGAATATTTGCAGACTGTATATGATATTAGTCTTTTTATCATTAGACAAGACAGTTAAAATTTACAGGGAACTGTTGAGGAGAGAGTGAGAATGAAACAAGCACTTTAACATTATGATCTCAAAGGGATCTGCTGCAGCTCTGGGCCATTTAAATGACACTGTGTTGCACACTGGTCTATTACTGTAGTAACACATAATGACACTTAACAACAAAACAAACCGTGACTGGACATTTACATGTCTCAGTCGCTTCATATGGAAGCAGGTGATTTTCACCACCCTCAAGGAATAAATCGGCCAAATGGGAAAATTTATCAGCCGATGCGATTAATGAAAAAAGATTGGAATATCTGCAGATTTATCGGCCTCGGTGATATATCGGTCGACCATTAATAAATGCTGTAAAAAAAAAATTCATTGTTCATTCCTGATGCCCTAATGCATTAACTAATATTAACCAATACAACTTCATTGTAAAGTGTTCCCAAAGCAAATTATGCAAAAAAAAACTAAATCCCAAGGGCAGAAACATATTCTATGCAAGTACAAGATGCGAGCTGGCCACCGCATTGCCAACGCGCGGTCCAGTTGTACATGCTTAACGTGCGTTCTTGTGTTACCATAGCAGGATCAAATCTCAGTACTCAAAGGGGCGATAGAGTTACCTTTTTAACATCTGTGGCATTAAACTGGATGTGTTATTATTCAAGTAAGTTTCTATATTGACTTAATTGCTAAGCAATATTCTCTTAAAACTGTTGCTCCGCCATGACAGTAGTTGAGTTAAAAGAGAAAACTCACCTTGGAAGTCAACAGTCCACAATAATCTCACTATAACACCCCTTGTGGCAACGCTGAGAATGCAACGTGTATTTGCATTAAGTTATTAACTGCGATCTGACACATTTCAGAACTAAATCAAGCTTAAGCTGCAAGATGCATCTGCGTTCAGGTACTTGCGTAGAGTATGTTTTAACACTAAATAGCATATCTTGATCGTCAAAATAAAAAAAGTTGCAGCTTTTACATTTATTCATCTATATATAGCAACCATTAATACTAGCTTTAGTAAATCGAATCCATAAACCAGTTTGCCCATTGCACCTTTGATAATGGAAGTTCCTTTCCTTTGGACTCAAACAGGTGCTCCAGTTTAGCCGTATCGACTATAACCTTATCAAGCGATGCCCACACTGTGCCCCGCCCAAACTTGCACTTCCTGGGGCTGTCAGGCTGCTTGAGCTCCTTCCAGAACAGCTTGACAGTTTTCCGTTTCTGAACAAACTCTGGATTAATAAAACCCTGAGACGGGGGCGTAGGAGGAAGGGGCATATACAATCCTCCAGGAGGGGGAGGAGGAGGAGGGGGAGGGGGTGAAACCAGTCCAGCTTGCCCAGGAGGAGGAGGGGGAGGTGGTGGTGGTGGAGGGCCAGAGCACAGCCCTGGCACTGGGGGAGGGGGTGGTGGCATTCCATTAGGCAATGGAGTGTCAAAAGTGTCTATATCCAGCACATCAATATCTTCCTCATCAATCAAGTCAGTGAAATCAAGATCTTTGATACGCAGAGGCCTTGAGCTGGACTGCAGATGCCCCCAGGAATCCTGACTAGCTCTGGATAACGGTGTCATCAATGTCTTCTCTAAACTTTGTGAGTGCATGTCTGCTTCAATACTGTACTGTGGACGCAACTTCTTGAGCTTCTGTTCCTCCGCGAGCCTGGCACGAGCTGCCTGAGCACTACCTCCAAGGCTCTCCAACTCAGCCCGTCTGGACGTGTCCTCTGTGGACTGAGAAGAGCTGGACTGCAATCTGGAGAGCCGTCCAGCCATCTTGGTGATGCCATGGTCCTCTAGAACACTTTCCAGATTTTGACTCTCTAGATCTCTAGATGTGTTGTTGTTTTTGGAATAGAGCATGTCCAACATGAATTTCCTGTCATTAGAGAGGGTGCTGTGCTGTTTTGTCCCACCTGCCTGATGCTGCACATCGCCCTCTAGAGGAAGGAGAAGAGATCACTCAGCAGTGGAGGAAAAGTACTTCAAAACATTACTATAATATAGTCTAAAGAACAACCACCAGACTACAACAACTACCAGATTAAAGTTAAGTGCTTAAAAACCAGGGGCCGGATTCACAAAATGTTTTGCGAAAGATAGTTCCTAAAAAATCAATTCTAAGTTTGTAAGAATGTTCTTGAAATGCATTCATTCTTAAGAAGTCATTTCGGGAATATAAAATATACTTTTTTCTTGTTTTAGAAAATAAGAATAAAACAGTAGTTAAGAAGAATGATATTATTAAGGATGTTTCTGAATCCGACCCAGCATACTAGAACTCAGAACTGTACAGTGCATTCATCTGCCCTATAATCAAGCACACATCTTCATTTCAGATCTTTGCATGATCTGAATATCTTAACAGCATTTTGAAAGAGACATCTTACCGTCAAAAGGCCCAGCACAAGCACAGATCATGTTATTCCCACACGCTACCATCCTCTATTTTCAGTAACCCATTGCAGACTAACAGTAGTGACTCCACTAAGCTCTAACAGTATTTTAACCTCCAGTGCTTACTGTCATAACCTTCAATAAGCCAAAACGGAAACTGTAAAGGGTGATTCCCATCTCCAACTCTAAACAGTTTACATATCTGCCCTTCAGCCTCTGCTAATTTACACTCCCTGGACGAAAGGCTCGTTTGGATATGTAATTTGGACCATAGCCACAAGAGGAAGAGATGGAATCGGTCACAAACATTTTCCCTTTGGAGCTTTGAAGATATTTGCTTGCAATAAGGCTTTTGACTTCCGAAAGGATAACAACTCGTCTGACATGAAATTGGGAGACATTTTGTTGGCCTTACACAATGGTGCTTGACTATTGCTTTAAGCATTTCATTATGCAAAAACATAAATGTCATCAAGTGGGACAAACAATTAATCTGACGCTTATTTTATTGGTTTTAGACAACAACAAAAAAAAAAAGACAAAAAAAAGGCACATTTAATTAATTTTAGACGTCATAATGGAAAAATGCCACTCTTAACTCATGGTTAACTGGTTGCTGGATGAATTTGAATTAGATAAGTGGATGAATGAGACAGATAAGTGTCTACAGTATGTCTGAGGCTTGCAGAGACTCCATAATGAACAGGAAGGTGATATGGAGAATGATAGAGGGGTGGAGGTGGGAAAGGAAACTCTTGCCTGCTTCATTGTGGGCTGTTGTTGCGTCCCCTGGCTGCTCCAGGGTGTGCCTGGTCAAGTTTACCCCTTGAGACTGGGCGTCCTGATCACTAATAGATTCTACAAGACAGATACATGCATACATGAAGGAAAACATAAACACTGGCACACAAAGAGAGAGATCTAGCAGCAACTAAACAAAATTAAGTGCAGAAATTCTACCAATAATTACCAGTACCAATAACCTGTAATGAAAGGCAGGTAGACAAGCATTTAATACATAATTAATCACCACAAATAACCATAACGCATGGTTGTCTGCACCCCTTTAAAAAATAACCTACAAATCCTGGGGTTCATAAGACAATTCTGAGTGGTTGATACATTCTCAAGGAGTACTCCATTTAAACAGTATTCTAATGAAAGGCTTTCTACAGCCCAGTTTCAGCCCTCTCTATACTGCTAATCTTGATACACAGCCTCCCAATTAGGGTCTCATTACTATTTGTTAGTTTGAAACAGAAAACTTGTTTCAAACTGGGAACATACAGTCACCACAGGAGCAAAATCTTCAACAATTCATATCCCTCTATCTAAAAAATTTAAGCTATAAACAGCCTTGAAAGCTATGGAGGTGCTGCCCATTTATTTGTCCTACAGTTTGATGAAAGATAGCTTTTTAAAATGTAGCAACTTTGGTAGCTGTGATACAGACAAACATAGTGATTGCATATTGGCCCGCAGTGGCCCAACTATAATTTATGTTTCCATAACAATCACGTCACACTTAATTAGCAACTTTCTACACTGCAGCATCCATGATTCTACAAGAAAAGCACAAACAGATAGTCTCTCAACCTTACAGCATCAATCAAGTTTGGCAAATTCTCATCTATGCTTGACATGAACAGTAATTAAAGGAATAGTTCATCCAAAAATGAAAATTCCATCATCATTGACTCAACCTCACATCGTTCCAAACCCCCATGACAACATTACACTTCCGTGAAATATAAAATGTTATGCAGAATGTTCACACAGAATCCATGTCACAAAATTGTATGATTGTTTTTACTGTCAAGTGTGTCAAGTCACTGCCTGATAATGACATGGCAAGTTTGAAAAGCAAGGCTGCAAATAAAATTTAAGAGCTACAGTATGGCAGAGTGGAAGATTATCAGTGAATGACAAATTAAACTTGGGTCTGTTCCACACACAAAGCTAAAGTCTTGCTTCAGAAGACTTGGGATGTACTGTATAAAATATATGTATACGTTAGCCATCGAGGGTCCTGTTCTAACAAGCATTAAAAGCCCTGGCATACCACTTTCGAAACTGAAGAAGAAAAGGATGTGACGTCATTTAGAAAAACAAAGGCCAAAACGAAGATGTTTTTGAGTTTGCTTCAGTAGTTTGTAACAGCTGACCAGAGCAACCTATTAGAAAAACTTTGTATCGGCTGCTTAACACCTTGCTGCCATTGGTCCATGTCATAGGTAGGTGTGACCTGGAGCTCCACCTACTTTATGTTGTTCAGTCAGTCAAGATTAGTCAACGTGAACACACCAGCTTGCAGAGTTATTAAGTGCAAACTTATCTACAGTATGATCTTTGACTGCAGAGACATTTTCCAAGAACATGTTATTTTTTTAATTAATATACAAAAGGAATCAAATCTACTCAAATATTCTTAAGTGCCCATTCACAGTTTTGTTTTATATGCTGCTTCACTCATGTGCCTTCTGCAGCAAAAGCCATTCACACATCTGCCCATAGTAAGATATGCCTCTCTTATCAGTATTCTTTTGTCTGTATTTTAACATTCTTTTATACACCCATCTTTGTATTAATATCAGTGTCATCATAAGAATGTATACTGGCACATAATATGGCCACGTTTAGCATGTTAGTGAATTAGCACCATCAATGCAGAATGTAAACATGACAAATTAAACAACATCTACTGCATGTTCAGAAGATTACATACACCTTAGCCAAATACATTTAAACTCAGTTTTTCACAATTCCTTACAATTAAACGTAGAAAACAGTAACTTAGGTCAGTTAAGATCACTAATTTATTTTAAGAATGTGAAATGTCAGAATAATAGTAGAGAGAATGATTTCTTTCAGCTTTAATCACATTCCCAGTGGTTAAGAAGTTTCCATACACTTTGTTAGTATTTGGTAGCATTGCCTTTAAACTTGGGTCAAAAATTTTGGGTAGCCTTCCACACGCTTCTCACATTAAGTTGCTGGAATTTTAGTCCATTCCTCAAGACAGAACAGGTGTAACTGAGTCAGGTTTGTATGCCTCCTTGATCGCGCACAGTCTTTTTCAGTTCTGCCCACAAATTCTCTATCAGATTGAGGTCAGGGCTTTGTGATGATCAAGGCACTCCAATACCTTGACTTTGTTGTCCTTGAGCCATTTTGCCACAACTTTGGAAGTATGCTTGGGGTCACTGTCCATTTGGAAGACCCATTTGCGACCAAGCTTTAACTTCCTGGCTGATGTCTTGAGATGTTGTTTCAATAAATCCATATAATTTTATTTCCTCATGATGCCATCTATTTTGTGCACCAGTCTCTCCTGCAGCAAAGCACCCCCCAACATGATGCTGCCACCCCCATGCTTCATGGCTGGGATGATGGTCTTCGGCTTGCAAGCCTCACCCTTTTTCCTCAAACATAACAATGGTCATTATGGCTAAACAGTAAAATTTTTGTTTCATTAGACCAGAGGACATTCCTCCAAAAATGAAGATCTTTGTCCCCATGTGCACAGGCAAACTTTAGTCTGGGTTTTGGAGCATTGGCTTCTTCTTTGCTGAGCAGCCTTTCAGGTTATGTCGGTATAGGACTCGTTTTACTGTAGATATAGATACTTGTCTACCCATTTCCTCCAGCATCTTTACAAGGTCCTTTGCTGTTGTTCTGGGCAAAGCAATTGGCCTTTTAACACCAAACTGCATTCATCTCTATGAGACAGAATGTGTCTCCTTCCAGACCGGTATGATGGCTGCTTGGTCCCCTGATGTTTATACTTGCGTACTATTGTTTGTACAGATGAACGTGGTACCTTCAGGCATTTGGAAATTTCTCTTAAGGATAAACCAAAATTGTGGAGGTCCATCATTTTTTTCTGAGGTCTTGGCTGACTTCTTTTGATTTTCCCATGATGTCAAGGAAAGAGGCACTGAGTTTGAATGTAGGCCTTAAAATACATCCAATGTATTCATCAAATCCATGGAGTGGTTAAATTTTTTTTTTAATGACTTCAACCCAAGTGTATATAAACTTCTGACTTCAACTGTATTACTTTAAATCATTGAGTGGTTAAACAGCTTTATTTTTCTGATCTCATGTGAATTCTACTCATAGAATAAGGCATGAGGTCATTGATAACACATTTTGTCACATTATATAAGGTTTTATAAGTAGTATTTTGCATTGTCATATTTAAATGCTTCTCTAAACGCCTCCTACAGCGGTGTGGCCAGTGTCTGAATTTTCACAAACAGTATATTGTTGCTCTGCTGTTTCCAACTTTTTTTTTGCTCTTAGCGAAGAACAACTTCTCCATGAGTATGCAGGGGTCTTAAGAATCATCCCTCTTGGAATGCTGCTTAAAATTTCTATCTCAGCAGGACCCATTACATTATAATTACAAACTTGCTCTAGACCAATCAGGGCACATACCATGCTGACTGGACAATTAACAGTATGCACAGTAACCTCAAGGATTTGTAGACAACCTTGTAATTCTTTATGACAGTGTACACACACACATACATACACAAATTAACGACCACATACTTCAACACAGCATATGCACAGAAATAAATCTCTCTCTCTCTCTCTCTCTAGAACACACACACACACAAAATTTGGTTTAGTAAAGCGTCAGTGAACAGGAAAAGCAGAGAGATTAAGAGGCCAGATAATAACTAGAGCCACAACAATAAAAAGGAGGACAAATAAAAATACAAAAAGAGAAGAAAAAATAAAAGAACAGAGTAACCAGAGTAAGAGTGAGTGAGAGAGAGACTGCTGTCACATTGCAATATGTATGTATGTATGTATATAGAAATGGTACCAATGTTCTGCCAATGCTTCTTTTTTTTCACATGCCTATAAAGCAACTTGAATCTTAAGTTAGGTGCTAGAATAAAAAGAGTGCAGAGGAATTAGTTACAGAAGAAATGAGGGCAGAGGAAGAGAAGAGAGTATATTTTAAATTACAGTTACAGAACTGTATACATGCAGACAGACAGGTAAAGCATGTCACACTATAAGTACCTGCAGTGGTTGAGCTGGAGGCTGGCTGTACAGCTTCAGTAGATGGAGTGGTCTCTTGGTCTGTAGGTGCCACACTATCACTTAGAGCACTTCTCTCATGTGAACCATTTGAATTCCTTTTCTTCTCAAACTGGGACGCAGCGAGACTGCGCAAGAACGTGTCTCTAAAAGGCCATCAGAGAAAAATAACTCAATTCCTGGGATGTAATGGAAGGCTGAGTGTGATGCATGACAAAAATGTCCAATTCTGGAGATAGGTTAAATTCAGTAGATCTGCTCTGAAATGGGTGGTTACAGAATAAAACAGTAAACAACGTACAGGTACACTATCAATTTAAAATAGATCCAAATAATAATAGCATATGCTTAATCTTTCTGGGCAGAACATATATGCTTTATCCAGACTTTTCTCCATTCAGTAAAATGGCACAAATGACTAAACAATGTGATCAAGATTAGCCTAGTCCTTAAAGGGATAGTTCAAAATGAAAATTCATGTTGGCCCAAACCAGTATGATAAGCAGAATGTTAGTCTCAGTCGTCATTCAACTTCATTGCATATTTTTTCAATACAATGAAAGTGAATTGTGACTGAGGCTAACATTCTGCTTGACATATTTTGTGTTCCAGAACAGAACAAAGTCATGCAGGTTTGGAAAAATAAATCCAGGCAAGTGAATTATGGCAGAATTTTCATTTTTAGATTAACTATGGTCTGACTTGAAAGTCTGAAATTAAACGGTTACAATGCAGAGAGATAATAGATCAAAAATCAATAATTTAAACAAGAACAATAACACAGAGACTTAATAAAATTTATGAAACTCTAGCATACCACCACAGAAATCTAGCCCAGTGTCTGACAAAGCCCACCACCACAACCACTTAAGCCACCCCTTACCTGCTCCTTATATACCCCAAGCCACCACTATATTTCCCAAAATCAACCCTACCTTTGATGATGCAGAAAACAAATCACATACATGCATTATTAGAATTCTTTTAATTAGCCTCAGTTTTGATTAACTGCGAGTCAAACATATCTCTGAAGGCTGGGAATTGATGGTTTCTTTCTCTACAGTGATCCACCAAAGTCATCTTTGGTAAACTCAGAGTTATACTGAGGCATGTGTGCAAAGAAAATAAACTGCTCCAAATGAATGAGATATTCATTATGTTTTTTGTTGGTCTTAAAACTTAGCTGTAATTGTTATTTACATGTTTACAAGTCAAAAGCCATTTTCCCTGCATTAAATATAATAATTTAGTCTTGTCAGCAATAATCATAAGAATTGGCCTACATGTCAAATAAACAAAAATGTCAAATGTAAGTAAATTTTCAAACACAGCACACACACAAAGCCTCATTTTCTGAGCATAGCAGTAGAATTAGCAAAAAAAAAAAAAAAAACACCAGGCCATTCCCATATATGCAGAAAGAGAGCCTGTAACCATACAGATCTGCAGTATACTTACGCATAATTCCTCAGAACTGGCAAGTCCCTATTCACACTCTCTGGACTGTAGAGAAACAGTTTAATAAAAAAAAAAAAAAATATATATATATATATATATATATATATATATATATATATATATATATTTATTTCTGGCCAATTCTAAAATGGCTAAGTTTTTCATGAATGTGGGGATATGATTGCAGCCCACAAAAACAAGAGATAAGTCTAATCTGAGTAGTACCTTAAGATGAGAAGTTCATTCCCATAACACAAAACATAAGAATGAGAAAGAAGAAAAGGACAGCTATAGGCAATAGTTCTTGTTAGTTCATTGGACAAAAAGGTAGTTCTCTCACTGCTAAACTGGTCTAAATATTCTGCACCAACATTATTCACATCTTCAATGATCAGAAATTATAAACACTGATGCCGAGTCGCATAGCAAAGTTATACATATACACTGGTGGCCAAAAGTTTGGAATAATGTACAGATTTTGCTGTTTTGGAAGGAAATTGGTACTTTAATTCACCAAAGTGACATTCCAAACCAAACTGATCACAAAGTACAGTCAGGAATTACTGATGTAAAAAACTGCACCATCACTATTTGAAAAAAGTCATTTTTTATCAAATCTAGACAGGCACCATTTCCAGCAGCCATCACTCCAACAACTTATCCTTGAGTAATCATGTTAAATTGCTAATTTGGTACTAGAAAAATCACTTGCCATTATATCAAACACAGTTATTTGGTTCGTTAAATGAAGCTTAACATTGTCGTTGTGTTTGTTTTTGACTTGCCATAGTATGCAATAGACTGGCATGTCTTAAGGTCAATATTAGGTCAAAAATGCCAAATGGCTTTCTCTAGAAACTCGTCAGTCAATCATTGTTTTGAGGAATGAAGGCTATTCAATGCTTGAAATTGCCCAAACAAAAAAATTAAGATTTCATACAAAGGTGTACACTATAGTCTTCAAAGGACAACTGGTTCTAACAAGGATAGAAAGAGACGTGGAAGGCCAGATGTACAACTAAACAAGAGGATAAGTACATCAGAGTCTCTAGTTTGAGAAATAGACGTCTCACATGTCTTCAGCTGACAGCTTCATTGAATTCTACTTGCTCAACACCAGTTTCATGTACAACAGTAAAGAGAAGAATCAGGGGTGCAGGCCTTATGGGAATGAATTGCAAAGAAAAAGACACTCTTGAAACAGAAAAACAAAAAGAAAAAATTTAGAGTGGGCAAAGAAACACTGACGATGGAAAACAGATAATTGGAAAACAGTGTTATGGATCTTAACTCCATTGAGCATTTGTGGGATCAGCTAGACTGTAAGGTGTGTGAGACATCTATGGCAAGTGCTACAGGATGTGTGGGGTGAAATGTCAGCTGAGTATCTGGACAAAATGACAGCTAGAATGCCAAGCATCTGCAAAGCTGTCATTGTTGCATGTGGAGGATTTTTTGAAAAATAGTTTAAGAAGTTGTGAACATTTTTTGAGAAATCAGACTAGTAATTTTTCGTGTTATTAATGTCCTGACTATACATTGTGATCAGTTGAATGCCACTTTGGTGAATAAAAGTACCAATTTCTTTCCATAAGAGCAAAATCTGTAAATTATTCCAAACATTTGACCGCCAGTGTGTATCCAACATACTTTGGTTAAAATCTTGATAAAAGTTCATTAGATTAAAATTATCACTTGAATTAAGTCTTCAGCAGATTTACTGGTCCCATTCATAATAACAGTTTCCGGCCAACGGTTACGTCCTGCTGCCGCCCTCTCTCTCTCTGTGACTCTGTCTTCCTAAAATGACTATCACAATGATTTAAAGTGCTAGCACCTCCAAAAGCCACATTCTTTGGCCACACTGCAACTACTCACCAAACACTGTCTGCCTGGTGCTGTCTGTAAAAGGAGATAGAAGCAAAGTGCAGGAATGTTGGACACAGCAGCAGTAAAGAAAAAGATTAGGAGTTGTGCCAAATAAGATGAGAAAGTGAGGAGAGGAGCATAAGATGCAGGGGAGAGAGTACACACACACACACACACACACACACACACAGAGAGAGAGAGAGAGAGAGAGACAGAGGGGGGGAGACAGACAAACAGAAAGAGAAAATGAAAGAGTTATTCAGCAAATACAGAAGGAACAGAATGACAAAAAATATTGCAGGCGAACAATATATTGAAGAAAGCAAGTCTGTTCAGAAAAAGTCATAAAAATAGTGAAGGAAATAATATTTCTGCAATTGGAGTAAGACAAAAGAAAGAAACACACCTGATCATATGCACTACAGTGACAACAAATGGTGCAGACCTTCAATGTAGTATTAAAATAATTTAACAGCACACGTAACTAAAATATTAAAAACTACAATGGTTCGAAACCAGATTCCATTTCCATTTAATATCAGTTGGATGTCAAAAAGTGAAGACTCACCTATTTCTCTAGATAAATGCAACAGGTTCCCATATGGAATGTTTATCACAGCTCCAACTATTAAACTCTACTCATCCCAGTTTAGCTCCTTAAGTCTAATTTTAGTTTTAATCCAGTGCTTCTTCCCATTTGCTCCACAAAATATTCCCTTGCACTGCCTCCTCTAATACCCTCTCCTCTTTTTTTCTCATCTCTTTCTCATCACTCCTCCCCTCTGAGCATTAGTCGCATACTTACTTAAAGACTCTCTTTTCCTCTGGCCGACCGGGCTGCTCTGCTGCTGTCTGGAAAGAATTCTCCTGTGGAGAGTCCGTTTCTGTGAGTGACCCTCTGAGGAGAGACAGATAGTTGGTACATACTCGAGGCTGTTGCACAGTAAGGGCATTTCATTTGAATCACTCACACACACACACTCACACTCACACTCAGGTTAAAAAATAAACCAACATAATTACCAAACATGTGCAATCCAACTGTTTGGCAATAAATAAATAAGAGTGCATACACAAACAAAATCTGTGTACTGTATATGCACGCCATCAAAAATTTTTATACACTTCAAATTACTCCCTATTTGAAGACATATTGTTTTTAGTTTTCTGAAAGTTACTTTCAGTAAGGTGGAAAATAAGTTACAGTGTGCATGTAGTTAAAGGATCCCAACAGTAGCAGAGCTCATACTGAATGAAAACAAACAGCCTTGTGGTGTGGCATGATAGTCGAGCCAAAATATGTCTGAAAACAAATCTGTACAAACACACATACAATACAATTAAGCTATTCCAACAGCTAGTAATATTGTGCTAATGCGTACAGTAAGCTTTTTATCTAAAGTATGAACTGAAGGAACAGTACCCCTACCCCCTTTTGTAGGCTATGGAAACCTAATAAAATACTGAAGAATTGTATTAAATCAACATCCCTTCATTACTTTAAACTTATAAATATATAATATCAGCACTGTGCAGGTGTAATGCAAGTATGCCTATCTAATGCATGAAGCATTTTAACCATGCTACTTCATTAGTCAGCACTTTTTCTTTCTTTTTCTTTCTTTTTTTTACATTCCAGGTGAGCTGGCATCATATCTGCAATGAGCAGAAATACTCTCTACTGTTCTGCTCTCAATAATCCTCTCCTTTCACTGCCAGATACTAGTGATGGGAAAATCTGATCTTTTTACTGATTTAGATCTTTGAATCTCGTTCAGCAAAATGAACACATCTTTATTTAAGTACTAGGCTCAACACAGAAGACAACAATCTTTTTACGAGTGACAATTACTTGTCTTTAGTTTTTTATTTCTATTTGCAGCTTACAGATCATTATCAAGACATGTGGTGTGACAATGAATTACATTTGAAAATCAAAAGAATTGTTATGATGAATATTAATCATGTATTTAAAAAGGCAGAAAGGGTTTACAAAACATTTTCTGTGGAGTGAACAATGTAAGTAAAATGGTCTTAGATGACTACAGTATCAGTAAATTCAAAGGGGAATTCTGTAAGGCACACTTAATTTTGGTTTTACAGTTTTGAGTTATGTGTTCCCTGCCACAGTCCCTTTAGTCTGCTCACTGGGGGCCTAAAGATATATATATATATATATATATATATATATTTATCACTTTATTCATTAAACCACACAATAAAGACTAAGACATTTCATCATTTTCTGTTATAGCATAATCTTCTGTAAAACTATTGTTTTAATATTCAATATTCAGTTAAATAATATGGGTTTTCGTCATAGCTTTTGCTGACTATGATAAATACTAAAGTTGTAAATTAATTACAAACAGTTTAGGACTGGGCTTGATTTAAGCCATCTTGCTTTATGAATGTGATTTTTTCCCCAATTATACAGATACATTTTAAAGCATCAACTCATAATTTTTTTTACCATATGTGAAAAAAAATATTTACAAAGTTATAAATGGCAAGAAATTAAGTTAATATTTGAGACCAAAAAGGCATTGTGTAACTAAGGACAAAAATAAATGAACTGCCTGTATTTAAGGAAGGTTGGGAGTAGAACTAATTTATTTATTACACTGACCTCCAATACAAAGCCTATGCCGCTGTCACGTTTCAAAGGAATGAAATACAAACTATACATTTTGCCACAACAAAACAAATGAATCACTCCCTGAGAATACTTGTTACTTCCCAGGTAATATAAAGGATTTGTCCAGATACTCACAATACAAAAACCAGCCCGTCTGTGTGAATGTCTGACTGTCTCGATTTCTCCAGACAAACGTTTATTAAGAAATATTTAAATTTTTGAAGTCATATTTGACCTTTCTAGTTTGTGATTTACCTTGTTGAAAATCAGTTAGAAAAACATTATTTTTCATATTTAAAAAGATCCTGAAAAACACTGAAAAGAAAATGTGTGAATGTGAGTGCTGATGAGTAAAATGTTGTTAATAGTTAGTTAAGGAAAGTTTGAAATGAGATGTCTTAAAGGAATAGTTAAAAATGAAAATTCACACATCATGTACTCACCCTCATGCCATCCCAGATGTGTATGACTTTCTTTCATCTGCAAAACACAAAGATTTTTTCAAGAATATCTCCGCTCTTTAGGTCCGTAAAATCCAAGTGATTGATAACCAAAAAGCTCCAAAAAACAGATAAATGCTGCATAAAATTGCTGGGGTTTAATCTATGTCTTCTGAAGTGATCTAATCAGTTTTGGTGTGAGAACAGACAAAAATGTAAAAAAAAACATTTTACTGTACATCTTACCATTGCAGTCTCTAGGCACAATCAGGATTTCAAGCTTGATTAAACTTTTAGTACTTGATGCATGCACAAAGTGCTAGATAGCGCTACAAAGTTTAATCAAGCTTGAATTCATGATCACCAAGGAGACTGCCGATGTCGAGATTTATAGTGAGAAATTTGTTAGATTTTGTTCTGTTCTCAAACAAAAACAACTGGATCGTTTCCAAAGACATTGATGCAAAAACTTGAGTCTTATGGATTACTTTTATGCTGCCTTTATGTGTTTTTCTGAGCTTTAAAGTATTGGTCACCATTCACTTGCATTGTCTGGTTCTACAGAGCTGAAATATTCTTCTAAACATCTTTGTTTGTGTTCTGCTGAAGATAGAAAGTCATACACATCTGGGATGGTATGAGGGTGAGTAAATTATCAAATAATATTCATTTTTGGCTGAACTATCCCTTTAAGTGCTGAAGATGCATTGGCTCACTGACCTCAAATTTGAATTTAAACCAAAATCTAAATGTTTTTCAGCAGAATACTGAGCTGGCCTCAGATCAGCAGCCAAGACAACTTCAACTAACACAAAACAAATTAGTCAAAAGTTCTGAGGCAGAAAGTGGTATTAAATGTGTTACAGACCTGTTGGTGATGCCTGAGGTATCCTCTGTTATAGACCTCGCCTTTTTTAACCTCCGTCTAGAAATCCCCATGTGAGAAATGTAATGACTCATAAAAGAGCGCCCCCTAGTGAATGACCATAGAATTGTGGGAGGGGAGAGAGGGAAGGAGAGAGAAAGAGGTGGAACAGTAATGGTGGTTACATGGACAAACAGAGAGTTAAAATGTTGACAGGCCCAAAACATCAGCGAGCATCAAAGATAAACAGTCCCAACCACCAAGAGCCATGGAAAAGAGATGAGAACAGCAAGCAATTGAATAGAAATTGTTATAATTAAAAGATGTCAAATGTACACAGTCATCAGTGTTAACAAAATATTAGAAACACCTACTCTAAAGGATCATTTATAGCTACCTTAAGTCTCAGCCTCAGACGACACGCAACCGGGCCGATAATATAAGCTATATCAAAATCATCTGTGGCAGGCTGTGGATTACCACAGAAAATTTTCAAATCTTCCCTCAGTTTTTAAAAAAAATAAGCAAAAATGTGTTTACAGTAATGCATTTACTGTACAATGGAAATCTATTGGCACGCAAACACTATAACTGATTACACTGATGGCAATCTGGATGGTTTAAAATCAGACATTTTCAGTTTGTATTTTTGTTAAATTCATTGCGCTTATATTAAATACTCTGTACAAAAATGTGTGTTATTTGAGCTGTCTAAATAGTCCTTTTAATGGCAAGCCTACTGTTCTAGGCAGATTAACTTCTGGCTTAAATTCCTAAGAGCAGAGTTATCTGTAATGTGTGCAATCTGTCCTTTTCTGAAAGTTTCCAGGTTCATCTGCTTTACAGACAGGTTAGTAGGTGAATTTAATTACACGTCTCATTATAGTTCAAATATATCAAGTTTATGTCTTATGGCTATACTTTCCAAACAGTGTGCATTGCATTTAAACTTCCATTTAAGTACTGTGATTTGTGCTTATTTTCACTAAATGAAAGTTATGGTTAAACCAAAGTTTTGGTTATAAACAGTAATAAGAATTTGTTTTGGAACAGTCCTTTAAATACATCATTAAAATGTCACCATAATAATTAATAACCGTGCTTGTAACTGGCCATATGCCTTTGTGATATCACATTAATTGGCAAAAATATGTTATGAAAAACACAAGCACTGATGAAGTGAGCTGATAAATGGTCAACAATGTGCCCAGTTCAGATCTTAGACAAGCAGGGACTAAATTCCTGTAGCTCCATGGCAATGAAAAAACTTTCCAAACAAAACATTTGTTTCAACATATATATGCAAAGACTGTTGATTGAATAATACATTTCACCTTGGCCATAAGCCACAATATACTGTACATTAATAGCACATTGTTACTTGGGCAAACTGGAAGGAAACAGCCAACCAAAACTTCTCAAATTCCAAGTAAGTCTACCAAACCCTGCTAAACACTTGCAACTGAAAATGACATTTATAGTATTCAGTCAGTGTGAACTAGAATGCACTGCCATTCACTGATGTGTGATGCAATTCTGTGTTTGCAACTACATGTTGGTTTAAATAAAATCAAAATATTTAGTTACTGCATTAGAGTTTTGGTCTGGATAAGCAATATTCATAAATATCACATAAATCTTAGTTACGTATATTGTGTGCCATGCGGTCATTCAATACGACTTGCACAACATGTAAGTCAAATGAGCATAAATCAATCAATCGTTAATTATTTTTAGTCTCCAATTCTCTGGCCATTAGGAAGGATTTATATAGGCTTATTTATCTCTTGTACCGTTAATGTAGTCAAATTAGCATGTAGTAAACGTCTTCTATAGACGATTAATCAACCAGGCAAAGTTAATATGCGACTCCAATCCACAAACTGACTTAGTCATGTGTACAACCTTAGTTGATTAGATACGGATAGCAGATTCACATATAAGCTTTGTAAATACTATTTAATTGCCTTTTTAGTAAGATCCATAGTTAGATGAAGCAAAATCCAAACTTTTAATTAAAGAAAAAACGTCAGTCTATGCCTCCAGAAAATGACACATGGCACATTACCAAAGGAAATTTGGCAACTATTGCATAGGTGTTCCATCATATTTGACAAACAATACATATAATAAAGTTACTGTTCAGGATGATTACCATTTGAGTGCATGACTATAAGATGAGTGCGAGTTTGAGCTATATGCCCGCATAAGGAAAACAGAAGGGCACCAGAGTATAGGGTTGTGTGTTTATCTCCGTCACACACTCATCCATACAGGAGACACACAAATACACATACGGCCAAAGAATAATCACTAAGCTGGATTGAACGCTTGGGTTGGCCATACTGAAATTCTCTACTGAACTTCCTCATGCTTTGGAGGGGCAATTTTACTACTGTCAGTCAAATGACAAGGTGTGTGTGTGTGTGTGTGTGTGTGTGTGTGTGTGTGTGTGTGTGTGTGTTTGCGTGCATATAAAAGAGAGCTTGTGCACCTGTGGGTATGCGAGAGCTAATTAATTATTTTGTATTACACCAAACAGCCCAGGTGTTTCTGATTGCTCTAGAATAGTGTTAATTTTGTCACCTATTTTTAATTTAGTCTTAGTCTTAGTCTTGTGCCAAATGTCCTTGTTAGTTTTAGTCATATTTAGTCATTCACATATCTTATTTTGTTAGTCAAGTTTTAGTCGACTAAAAGTCTCGTCATTTTAGTCTAGTTTTAGTCAAAAGAGAATTTAAGGTATCTTAGTCAAGTTTTAGTCGACTAAAAGTCTCGGTCATTTTAGTCAAAAGAAAACTCAATATATCTTAGTCAAGTGTAAGTCAAAACATTTGTCTTTTTAAAATAAATTATTTCTGAGATTAATTCTGAGATAACCATTTCAGTCAAATAGTGTTTAACACATCTCAAATATTGGTTAAATGTCATAATTACCTGACAAAATACACTTGTTGAATGATTTTTGTTGAATTCACTTTGTTAAAAGTGTCTGGTTTTCTGATTTAAGAGACACATTCACAAATGATGAACTTGTTCTTTAGATTATTTTATTTTGAACCAACACAATTCAAAAGCTGGGGCCCAACAGACTCAGACTGACAAATTACAAAGGTTTTTAAAGCTGTTTTTGGTTGCCTTTTGTCTCATTTTTCTATTCAGAGTGTACCCTTTAGATGTCGCTTAAGGTTGGTGGTGTTTTTCCCCGATATTTTTTGTCCGCAGTGCTTCCCGTCAGTTATAATGACACACTCTGACTTTTTGTCAATGTCATTGTAAGTAAAATGCGACCAAATATCGAGCCTCTTCCTTCTACCTAGCATGTCAGTCAGGCTCGTCAGCGTGTTAGATGTCAGCTTAAGGTTGGTGGTGTTTTTCCCGATATTTTTTGTCCGCAGTGCTTCCGTCAGTTATAATGACACACTCTGACTTTTTGTCAATGTCATTGTAAGTAAAATGCGACCAAATATCGAGCCTCTTCCTTCTACCTAGCATGTCGTCGGCTCGTCGCGTGTTAGATGTCAGCTTAAGGTTGGTGGTGTTTTTCCCGATATTTTTTGTCCGCAGTGCTTCCCGTCAGTTATAATGACACACTCTGACTTTTGTCAATGTCATTGTAAGTAAAATGTGACCAAATATCGAGCCTCTTCCTTCTACCTAGCATGTACGTCAGGCTCGTCGCGTGTTAGATGTCGCTTAAGGTTGGTGGTGTTTTTCCCGATATTTTTTGTCCGCAGTGCTTCCGTCAGTTATAATGACACACTCTGACTTTTGTCAATGTCATTGTTGTTGTGTTCTTGCTCCATGTAGTTTCGTGTTGCATCCACAGGCTGGCAGCAACAGGAGTATGAGACCTGTAACCGTCACTTGAGCAACAGCCTGAACTCATTCGAATATTTTGAAGGCTCAGTAACAGCTGAATATTCTATCTCATGATGAAAAAGTCGAGACGATTGTTGACCGAAAATGAAGATAGATTTTATCTTCGTTTTTATTTTATGCAAAACATTTTAGTCTCGTCTTTTTTCGTCAACAATAATGCATGTTAATTTAGTCTTAGTCAGCGTTTTTGGACATTGGTGCAGTCTCGTCATCGTCTCGTCTTAGTCATGGAAAAAAAGGTCGTTGACGAACATATTTAGTCTCGTCTCGTCTGACGAAATTAACACTACTCTAGAAGTCGATGAACAAGCTCCTCTTTCCACATTAATAATTACTTAACTTAAAAGTAAAGTAATTATTAATGTGATTACTTTTTAATGAAGTAATTAGTAAAGTAATCTGATTAAAATTTTAGAGAAATAATTAGACATTTGTAGTGGAATACTCTTTTTAAAGTAACTTACCCAACACTAATATTACTGCATCAAAAAATAGTTTATTCCAATCATTAAAAAATTATACTTTTTAATAAACTCTATACTGAGCAATGGTGTCTTTTATTATAGTGCTCCCATTTTATAAACACAGTCTTCCCAGTCTTCCTTTGCTCTACCAAACAGGTAGCACAGCCCCAAACCCACACAGTTTGCTGAGCCGATATTGTTATAGCAGTCAGGCTGCTCAAACAAACAGAGTACAATTCTGCACCGAAATTACACACGTCACCTTTAATACAGAGTAAAAGTTGAAAGGCCTGCTTAGATTATACTGTTGCATAGTGGAGAAGAATTGCATTGCCGTATGAATGCATGGATTGCTTGCTCATTTGAGAAAAATATTTATAATCCTGAGTTCAAATGCATACACAAACACACAGAGCACTGTTAATACTCACAGGTTCTGGTTCTGCTCAGAGGCTGTAGTTTCATTAGGCACAAGAGGCAGTGGTGGAGTGGAGGAGCCAGATGAAGGGCTGGTCAGATCTGGGCTGCCAGGACCAGGAGAATAAGAGGAATCTGAGAGCTGAGGAGAGGCAGTGCGGGTCACCTCTAAAAACACATACAGCTTCAGTGGAAACCAGAGGGTGCAAGTAGGGGAGAGTGAGAGAGAGAGAGAGACTGAACTGAAAATACCTGTGGTAGGACTCTGAGAAGAGATGGATAAGGTTGGAGAGCTGGGCTGAAAAGAACTCCTCCTTCTGCCCTCCTGCTCACTGGGAGTCATTTTCCTTCTGTCTTTACGGACTTTTTGTGTCGAGTCATCCATCTCTCCGTCCTCAAACCTGAGGGCATTCTATACAGTATCCAAAATGCAGAATCTTCTTACAACAGAATTTTAAAAACAGTATATTTGAGTAATTTTAAAATTTTATACAGGTTCAGTTTTTTAAAGGACTATTCCGGGTTCACTACAAGTTAAGCTCAATCCACAGCATTTGTGGCATAATGTTGATTACCACAAAAAATATTTGACTCACCCCTCCTTTTCTTTATATAAAGCAAAATTCTAAGTTACAGTGAGGCACTTGTAATGGAAGTGAATGGGGCAATTTTTGGAGGGTTTAAAAAGGCAGAAATGTGAAGCACTTACATTAATTCTTCTGACGTGTGTATTATTTGAGCTAAAATAATTTTAACATGCATGGTTTATGTCTTGTGGCTATACTTTTGAAACATTGAGTATTTACCGTTTACATAGTGACCCCATTCACTTCCATTTTAAGTGCCTCACTATAACCTTTATTTATTTATTTTTTTTAAGAAAAAATAAGTCAAAATACATTTTTGTGGCAATCAATATTATGCCACACATGCTGTCAATTGAGCTTAACTTATGTTGAACTGAATATTCCTTTAAGTGTAATGGGAGTTTACCTCATAAATGGTAAACTGCTGTTTAAGGTCACCCTCAATTCCACTGCTAGTCACGTGTTTCTGGACGATGCCTTCCAGTCCTAGCTTCTCCAAACAGTCGGTCACATCATAGAATGAGTCCTGATCAGGAAGCGCAGCCAGAGTCTGGAATGAAAGAGGGATCAATGCACATCAAGAGCACTGAAGCAACATCCGGCATCAGTAAACTGCAATTTGTGTTGATTTGTTGATCGTGGTTGTAGATCAGTGTGTGAGATCAGAAGTGTGTGTGTTGCTTTACTTTGTTAATGAGGGTCATGGTGTAGATAAGCAGCTCTGTGTCTGATCCATTCTTCCCTGACAGAATATCTATCAGGTATGTCCAGGGCTTCACACCTGAAAGATGCACAGAACATGCTAGGTTCTCTTTAAAATATTAACAGTCATTACAGCATACAATAGGGTTCAACTTGAAAAAAGTTTAATATAGTATTACAAATGATATAATCAGTATAACAAAAAAAGTACATGAATTTCAGAATTTGTTAGTATGTATCCCCCTTTACATTGGTGACAGCATGCACTCGATCTGGCATGGACTCTTCATGTTTGTGTGAATCCAGATGATCTATGTTATTTCACATAATTTATGAATGTTACAAAGAGCATCTTGTGTGCTTCAATGGAACCAATAAATCTGTCCTTTTATCTAAATTCTGAAACTTCCAGTTTATTTCCAGGTTTAAAATACATTTTGAATCCCAGATTTTCAAAATGTCACACTTTTGAACCCCACTGCAAATTAAAACAACTATAAAAGCAAAACAAATACAAGATGAGACATGATTGATTCAGAGTATCCATGTTATCAAAGAAGGTTTTTATGTCTGTTTAACCTCTCATTCCATCCACAATGTTGACAGCTTGAATGAGCAGTGGACTGTTGGATTCAGTGTATTCCACAAACACTATCAGCAACTTTAAAGCAGTCTTCACAACCAGTCGAGACTGAGAAGAGAGAAAGAGAGAATGAGAAAAACAGGCAGCACTTACAATCCCCATACAGATGATGGCAGTGTCAAACCTCCTTAACTTCTTAGTTCTCAGCTTCTGAAGACTGATCGCCCAGTGCAGAAAAAAAAAATAGAGTAAGAGCGGAAAAATGCATCCTCAAGATTAGTACAGAACATTTATCTCTGGCGTTTTGTGTTTTATAAAGACAAAGTCTGGTTCTCACTTTATCTCTTATGACTTGGTTACTCTGTTATTCGCCTGTTATTTTCACTTCCCCATTTTAATACCATGTAGAAAGGATATGGCCTCAAGTTGCTGTTCAGGATGACTGAATTCATTACAGTAAAATATGTACAAATCCACAGATGTAGACAGATTCACAATAACCTCCCATTCTGACATTTCTAGAATTATTTGTTCATATTTTAGACCTGTAATGATGCAAGCTCAATGCCATAGGGCTTTGCTAAAAAAAACTGAAATGGTTGCACAAGAGACTCAGCTAGTTTATTGTCCTTGTTCCAACATCTATTAGCTAATAAGCATTTTGGCAAAGTATTCTTACACACACAAAAAAACACTTTACTCTAATTATTAGAGATGAAAGCTTAGAGTGGGAATTCCTTGAAAATTGGCACCAAGCTTGTCCATCCTTCCAGATTTACACCTAAACCTCTGTATTAACTTGTACCTTTCTGCTCTACTTTGCATTCAGAACTTTGCATTGCAGCACTTCTTGCGTTACTGTCTTTTCTGGATGCATTGCTTGAGTAGCAGCAATAGAAAGTCACACTGGATAAAAGTGTCTGAAAAAATGAATACATGCAAATGTAATCTAACTCTCTGGTTTCTAGTGATTTCACACACACTATCAAGTGTTGACCATTAATCGGCTGTCATGTTGAGCTTTTAAAAGGTATATCCAGGATTCAATGCAAGTTCAACTTAAATTGACAGCATTTTAGCTTAATATTTGATTAGAACAAAACATTTAATTTTTTTTTCTTTAAAAAAACAAATCTGGGTTAAATTGAGGCACTTACAATGGAAGTGAATGGGGTCAATCCGTAAACATTAAAATACTCACTATTTCAAAAGTACAGCCACAAGACAAACACATTTTTACTAACCTTTTCTGTGTAAAGATATTGTCAATTTTATATGTTGTCATGATGATGTAATGTCAGCAAAGATTACTGTAAAATTGATTGAAAACATTTCACAGCTCAAATAAGTTTTTTTTTTTTTTTACAGAAGAATAAATGTAAGTCCTTAATAAAATTATAAGCTACACATTTCTGCCTTTCATCATTGTAAGTGCCTCACTGTAACTTTGATATTTGCTTTTTTTTTTTTTTAAAGAAAAGGATGGACGAGTCGAAATTAATCTTTGTGGTAATCAACATTATGCCACAAATGCTGTCGATTAAACTGAACTTGTATTGAACCCGGAATATTCCTTTAAATAGCTGTGGTGCATTAATATTCAGCCACTGATAGAGCATAACTACATCATGATCCTAATGTAACCAACAAATTGTACTGTGGTCAGTGTCTACAGATAGGGCAGTGTGCATATTTGTGTTGCGGCCACTCACCAGGCTGCCACTCAGTGTGTACAGCCACTGTACAGTCTCGTTGTGGTTTATAACACCGTTCATTCCATCCACAAACAGCATGATCTGACTGAGAGCTGGGAACAGAGAGTAGAGTTAAACATACAGCACCAGCATGTCCTTAAGGAGCTACTGATTTGGCCTAAACCTTTCCTGTTTGCTGGTCTATCTTGAGCCAGTATAAACTTCCTGTTACAGATGACCTACTCAAGTCAAAACCATGCAAAACTGTGCAAAGTACATTGTGCTATATTTGTTTGGTGTACATGCATAATCTTTTACTATCTATTACATTTTTAGCAGAAATTAATTTTGTTTATGCTGTGTTGTGTTTAGCTCATACCTCTGAGGATGTAGTTCTGGTAGTTATGATCTGCCTCTGCACCCACTTTAATAAAACAGGTCAGACCTTCTGAGTTTACAAATTCTGGAACCAGGTCCTTATCATCCTGTGCAACATAAAAAACAACTTCCATTATGAACTTGCTTCTGTGTGTGCATGGGCAGCTAGGATATTAATATATTTGCATAAGCATGTTTTGAAAGTCGTAAGCTAGTCTGTAAATATATGTGAGTGTTGTTTGAGAACCCATGTGCAAGAGGTTATTGTACGGCACACTCTCATCATGTCAAAAGACACATCATAAACTCATATGTACAGTGAGGGAAAAAAGTATTTGATCCCCTGCTGATATTGTACATTTGCCCACTGACAAACAAATGATCAGCCTATAATTTTAATGGTAGGTTAATTTGAACAGTGACAGACAGAATAACAACAAAAAAATCCAGATAAACGTATGTCAAAAATGTTATAAATTGAATTGGATTATATTGAGGGAAATAAGTATTCGACCCTTCTGCAGAACATGACTTAGTACTTGTTGGCAAAACCCTTGTTGGCAATCACAGAGATCAGACGTTTCTTGTAGGCCACCAGGCTTGCACACATCTCAGGAGGGATTTTGTCCCACACCTATTTGCAGATCTTCTCCAAGTCATTAAGGTTTCGAGGCTGTTTGGCAACTCCAGGACCTTAATGTGCTTCTTCTAGAGCAACTCCTTTGTTGCCTTAGCCGTGTGTTTTGGGTCATTGTCATGCTGGAATACACATCCACGACCCATTTTCAATGCCCTGGCTGAGGGAAGGAGGTTCTCACCTAAGATTTGATGGTACATGGCCCCGTCCATCGTCCCTTTGATGCGGTGAAGTTGTCCTGTCCTGTCCCCTTAGCAGAAAAACACCTCCAAAGCATAACGTTTCCACCTCCATGTTTGACGGTGGGGATGGTGTTCTTGGGGTAATAGGCAGCATTCCTCCTCCTCCAAACACGGCGAGTTGAGTTGATGCCAAAGAGCTCGATTTTGGTCTCATTTGACCACAACACTTTCACCCAGTTCTCCTCCGAATCATTCAGATGTTCATTGGCAAACTTCAGACGGGCCTGTACATGAGCTTTCTTGAGCAGGGGGACCTTGCGGGTAATGCAGGATTTCAGTCCTTCACAGCGTAGTGTGTTACCAATTGTTTTCTTGGTGACTATGGTCCCCGCTGCCTTGAGATCATTGAAAAGATCCTCCCGTGTAGTTCTGGGCTGATTCCTCACCATTCTCATTGTCATTGCAACTCCACGTGGTGAGATCTTGCATGGAGCCCCAGACCGAGGGAGATGGACAGTTATTTTGTGTTTCTTCCATTTGCGAATAAATCGCACCAACTGTTGCCACCATCTCACCAAGCTGCTTGGCGATGTCTTGTAGCCCATTCCAGCCAAGTGTAGATCTACAATCTTGTCTCTGACATCCTTGGACAGCTCTTTGGTCTTGGCCATGGTGGAGAGTTTGGAATCTGATTGATTGATTGCTTCTGTGAACAGATGTTTTTTATACAGGTAACAAGCGGAGATTAGGAGCACTCCCTTTAAGAGTGTGCTCTTAAATCTCAGCTCGTTACCTGTATAAAAGACACCTGGGAGCCAGAAATCTCTGATTGGGAGGGGGTTGAATACTTATTTCCCTCATTAAAATACAATTCAATTTATAACATTTTTGACATGCGTTTTTCTGCATTTTTTTGTTGTTATTCTGTCTCTCACTGTTCAAATTAACCTACCATTAAAATTATAGACTGATCATTTCTTTGTCAGTGGGCAAATGTACAAAATCAGCAGGGGATCAAATACTTTTTTTCCCCCTCACTGTATATTCAGACTAATTTGTTTTCTTTTTCCTGGGTTTAAAAAACAAGATAAATTATTTTTTGTATTTTTTAACGGTTTGTTTATTAACAAGGTTTACGTCAGGCAGATTTACCTATAGAACGGGTCATGTGATCATTTGTTCTTGGAGCTTGGCAGACATAAAGCAGGAGCGCACCTGTTCACCTGCAAGCTCACTTCATTGCAGTTCGCTTCAAATCGTGGAAGCCATTCTTCCTTTTCCTTGATGTGCGTCTTAGTAGTTATCGGGAGTAGTTTGGGATTTATTGTGTTGTTCAGCCATGGTTAGACAACTGGATTGCGAGATATATTTCTCTGTTTATTCATTCCTTATGTAAGATTTGTACAATATTTATGGCATGTGTCAGGTAGCAGTGGCCTATAATAGAGATAGATATTGCAATAACTCTGTGTGAATTGTCTCAGCTTATTAGGTGTGATTCTCGCTCTGATCTCATTTATTGCTTGTTAGAAGTCATTTTTATCACGAAAAACATGATTGTGGAATTGCTACTTGACAGAAGTTATTGATTTGATTACTTAATTGATAAGGCCCAATATGGTTGGATGTTGTAAATCTGGATTTGTTATGGATTCATTAACTTAAATTGCACCTTTCTTTCACTAAATTAATTTCTTTGTATATTTATTATTTATATTTCAATGAAAATTTGCCATTCGGAATGAATCATTTCTAATTCAATTATAAGCCATTTATTTATTCATTCGTGGTTTTGTTTGTTTTGTCCGGTTTCTTGTTATATAGCGCACACACACACACACACACACACACACACACACACACACACACACACCTTGATTGCAATGCTACTGGAAAATAACGTCCCTTCGCAGTGTCGTCCTGACCAGCTGTTTCACCTTTCCCCACACCCTTTAAACTGATTCAACAAGAATCAGTTCCCTCACATCATGAAAATAATTCAGGTTTTTAACCCAGTTTCTATTAAAGAATCAATGTACGCTTATTACATACATTGGTTAGAAGACAAATGACCATTTAAGGCATTTCAGAACAAAAAAGCATTTAAATTACAAAATAAGTTTTTGTTTGGCAGTTATTCCCATGGGACCCATCACCCAATTAAAGTGAACTTGACATGACATGTTAGAAAGGAACTATTGTTTACCCTTTCTCCATTTCTAAAATCTTTAGAATTTTTACATGAGGAATGCATATCAAGTTACTGTCACTCTGTTCACCCTGTTCGTCTGTTTTTACTTCTCTTTGTTCTACTCTGACTTTCAATATCTGTCACATCTCACCAGCATAATCCACCTTCCACGCCTCATTTTCTGTTGGGTGTGTTTATTGTGATCTCACCTGAAAGAGCTGCTTTAAAGAAAACAAGGACCGCCGCAGCTCAGGGCCATGCGAGTTATACAACTTCTCTATAAGAGAAACAAAAAATAACAAAAATAATTAAGACCTATTTATTCATTACTAGTCAACTGACAAGAGCAACAGTAGTTGCCACTAAGAGGCAAAGATTGTTAACAATTATTGCAATAACACATTCCTATCTGTATTACACAGCAGGAATATATTTAGAGCACTTAGTCACACATCTCATCAGCAAGATAAAATGAGAGCAGCCACCTATGATTTTTAACTACTGTCATTAAGATTATGGTCTTTGGTTCACCGTCAGCAACTGTCACTCTCTCAGATAGCTAGACATTAGCAGGACAATTGTGTATGTTGTAAATCAAAGCAAACCATGGTGAGAAAATAAGGCATCATGAAGCATCTGACACTTTTCTCTATAGCTCATATTTATAAATTGTTTGGAAAAAATTATGAAGCAATGAAAACAAATCAAGGCAATTTAGTGCAGGAGGAAATGAGAGGTCTTGTAAACAGACATCCAAGCAATATAGTAGTCCACATAATGTATCTAGTACAGGACTGACAGGTAAGTCAAAAAAACTAAACAAAAAAAAAAGCATGACCCGAAAGCATAAAGAATGCCTTTATCATAAAACATCTCAACAAACTATCTGAACCTAATATATCTTCTACCAAGATTGTCTTACTTATATGGCAGTACTGTCTATGGTTTTAAATGTGATATATTGTAGAGTTAATATGTAAAGAGTGTGAGTTTTCATCAATTAGCAGAAACAAACAGGAAGTGTCTATAAACACTCCAACAGAAATTAATTAAATTTACATTATGTTTTATAGTTACACTTATAACTAATCTGGAAACTTGTAGATATGCAGGGTAAACAGTCATCATGAAATGGCTTCATTTGTAAACAAATGAGTGGAGTCACTGCCCTTATATTGAGTCACTGCATGAGTCATTCATCAGTGTAGGACAACTTTGAACCTACCAGTTTAAAAGATCAAAGACTAGGCATACCAATTCATTTAGGACAAAAAATGCCAATGGTTGGATGAATCAAGGCCCAAGACAAAGCCAGACATTGTTTTGTTCCTTGTACTCTATGCACACATGCAGGCATTTGCAGATTTGGAAACACACAAAAACACAAATTAAGGTACAAATAAAAACACCTCTATTTCTACTTTAGTACTGGAATAGCCCTAATAAGGATTTACATCTTCTAAAAACATAAAAAGGGACCAGGTTAATGTCTCAAGATAATCTAGTATATTTTGGGCACTGGATTTCTTGACATAACTTCATGAAATGTGTCAGATGATGAGGTACTGGCTTTATAGCATGGTTTTAGATTACAGTTTGTATTGTTTATTTGTTTTGGGGTGTTGTTCATCTGTTTTGACAACGCAAGACCAGAAGTCTGTAACTATGATGTGTTTTGTTTGTTTTGTTATAGTTAGTATCCATTTGTGTGTACAAAAAAAGAAAGTGAAATATTGAGATTGCCAAATAAAATTGTACAGACAGACAAACTGTGTGTGTGTGTGTTCAGCCAGGTATCTGAGCTCAGTAGTAAAGGCCACAACATCATGGAGAATTATCCCAGATAGCACACAAATGTCTCTGAGATGTCTGTTTTTGATCTTTCATCTGGAAAGCATCACAATCTAATTAACATCAGCTTAACATCTTAAAAAGATCAGATTTACAAACATTCTAAAATCATAAATGTATAAAAGACATCTAATGATTGTCATATTGACATTCAAGTCATATGTCTAATAGACGCACTGCAGATGAGCAAACAACAACAAAAATACATCTTCCAGATGCAAACACACATCAAATAGACGTCTGGGTGATGTATGTGTTCTATCAGGGAAGTGGTCCACCTCTGAGGGCTGCTTGCTACTGATAACATTACACACACATACACACACACACACACACACACACACACACACACACACACACACACACACACACACACACACTATTCAGTATTAAAAGAACTCCAAAATTACAGATGGCCAGCACACGCATATAAACTAAACACATCTGCTCCCAGAAACACTATGTACTCTTATAAAGACATGTGAAAATGTGTCATGCTGTTGCTTGGATTGCTACCCTATCACAGCATATGGTCATTTACAGACTACAGAAGGAAACATGGTTTTATGGCGGGACTGTGACACACACACAAACATTTTATATTCAAGCTAATATAATTTCAATAAAAAATGTAAACCTCTTATTTCCTAGATGTGCCAACTTGCCAAGAATTTTTATCTCAGCAAAAAAAGCACATTTCCCAGTCAAAAATAGTACATCAGAGTCTGAATATCCAACTGATTTTACTAGACAGCTTAAATATCAGCTGCTCACAAAATCTCTGTGTGAATAGTTTTAAAAGGAGAAGGAAAGTGAGGGCACATGGTCATTTTTTTTTTAAAAACGCAGGGATTTTCCAAAATTAAGATGTGACACAAAAATTTACACCAAACAATCAGTGTATTTCTTAGATGTTCTTGGGTAATCCAACTGGTTTGGCTTCAGGAACCAGATTTTAAATTGGACATCAAGTGGAGACCCAATACATTGAAAAAATAGTTTATTGTACTAATAACTAATTTAACTATATGCTAATAACTAATTAATTCATATTAATAATAATACCACGAACTGCATAGCCCAACAATTTGTGAAATTATTAGCATGATGAGGCTGAACTGGAAACATTTTGTAAACGCATATTTACAACAAAAGTGATTTACCAGCCTTACAAGTGACTTCAATGTATTCTGTGCCATGTTTATTTTACCTTGATGATGTCATGCAATCGCTTAATGTTGGCATTTGCCTATATTGGCTTGCTTCTAGCAATTGACACAGAGTTTAACAGAACACACAACCTCTGATGTCAACAGCAGATATGGGAAGCATTTTCTCCTCCCTTTTTAAAGTACTGTAAGCCTATTTGTTTTGCTAGCCTAACTGTATGATTACATGTTTTGCATAGTTTTACCCTGTTGACACTAACCCTATCAGAACAGACCTTATCTAGCAGACAAAAACACACAAACAAGAAACATTCACATAAAAGTGAAGAGCGCTTTTATCCAAACAAACTTATTGCACGAACAATCAAACAACTGTTGCACTCACAGATCCGGAGGCATGCATAATGTGGCAAAATAATCAGCATTTAGTTTCCCAAGCTTAGAGACTTGTTTTGCTATTCCTGCTTTTTCTGGCCTCATAATATCGGTCATCATGCCCCGTCATTAAAAGAACAGCTTCTGTAATGCTAATTAGTTTACATCAGGATAAGATAAAATTATACTGTGGGAAGCCTAAAATACATGGAGAATTTAGGGACTTCACAAGCTACTCTTTCTTTTACAGTACATCAGAAGAGAAAACACTGGCACTGCACAATATCAAAGAGAAAAATAGATCATTCATAAATGAGCAAACTAATGTGCGCTAACATCTTTGACCAAATAAGTTAATGCAGAAAGAAAAACATTGAAAAGAAAAAAGGACAATGATAGTTCCTTTATATGATAAGCCTTAATGCCATAGATTAATGCGGCATTGTTTCAAACCGCTTTGAAAAAATAAAAAGATACTTCCAAGTTCAGTTGAGGGTAAGCCAGTGAAAAAAAAAACAAATATGACAGAGGGTTGAGGACACACAAAATCCTTGAGGAACTGTGACTTAGCACATTCTTCACATCACACAAGATGAGATTATTAATAGTTGGTCTCTCCCTCTGTCTCTGTATACACTGCTCTCAATGAAGAAAAGGACAAGATATTTGCTTTAGTTTTTCTCTGGGTTTAAACTGAGCAAGAATATTAATTTTGTAATTAATTAATTCTTCAAACAGCAGAATCAAGTCAAGAACAATATTAAGGTGATGACTTAAATATGTTGAAAAAAGTTATACAATATGCAACCTACAGTACATAACATAAATATAAGATATACAGGTAAATAAATAATGGTGCTGCAGTAATTAGATCTGCATGTCTTGCCTAAGTGATTAAAGCAGCATGTCTATTCACTCTGCAAGTACAGAAGCTGAACATTCTGTCAAAATTCCTCCAGATGAGCAGCATTAGTCAGGCAGTCCTGCAAAACGGTGACAAAGGGCTCTCCGGGAACTAAGCCTATTGTTTGAGGGTCCAGCACAGGAAGTCATTATGGGCAAGGAAATGGAAACAAGGGAAATGTAACAGACATAAGTCAGAACATAGCAGTTTGAAAACACTGAGCACTAAACATTTTGGTCAGTAGGATGAGACATTTGCCCAGACAACAGCATTCATTGGTCAACAAACACTGAGTGTATCGGGGAGTTTACATGCTCTATTTTAGGGATTATGCTTAATATGCCAACCATGTGTAAGGTCATGGAAAATGTGTGGCTGTGGCTCAGGTGGTAGAGTGGGTCAATCACTAATCGCAGGGTTGGCGGATCGATTTCCAGCCCACATGACTCCACATGCCAAAGTGTCCTTGAGCAAGACACTGAACTCCAAGTTGCTCCCAATGACAGGCTAGCACCTTGCATAGCAGCTCTACCGTCATTGGTGTATGAGTGTGTGTGAATGGGACACAATGTAAATTGCTTTGGTAACAGCTAAGGTTAAAAAAGGCGCTATACAATTGCAGACCATTTACCATAAATGCATGAATCGCTATTAAGAAAAATGTATTAAACTTTAATAAAATTGCATGCATTAATGCGTTAACATTGACAGCTCTAGTTTTTTGAAGTATAGAGCAGAGAATACCCAATTGATTTAAAATCTCATGTAAAATGTTGTTGTTTTTTTGTGGCTGTGCTGATAAAGTCAAATAGTGGTGTTTCCCAGTGCAGGCAGAAACTATTCTATGAGGTGTGAAGATTTGAACCGAACTGGTGCCTAGGGGGCATCCTTACCAGATGCCCAAACCACCTCAACTGACTCCTTTCGACGCGGCTCTACTCCGCGCTCCTCACGGATGACTTAGCTCCTCACCCTATCTCTAAGGGAGAAGCCCGCCACCCTTCTGAGGTAGCCCATTTCGGCCGCTTGTACTCGCGACCTAGTTCTTTCGGTCAAGACCATAGGTGAGGGTAGGAAAGAAAATTGACCAGTAAATCGAGAGCTTTGCCTTTCGGCTCAGCTCTCTTTTTGTGACAACGGTGCAATTGAGCGAGTGCAATACCGCCCCCGCTGACCCGATTCTCCGGTCAGACATTTTCTCAACTATCTTCTTGAGGTATCACCTTTGGATGTTTCCCATTTATGTTGGGCACTGCTTTTCTTAATTATTCAGTCCAAGTCATCCATTTCAAAAATTTGCCAACAAAACTAATTTCAAACAATATAGCATATGCTTTCAGATCAAAAGGTTTTTAAGATCATGAGAAAATTTCATTAAAGTGACCACAAATTTTTTGAACAGCAGTGTATGCATTGCGATACCTATCGTGAAATGGTTGGCATTTCCCAATCAAGGATCTATTAATTTTTGCATCACAATGTTTCAAGCACATTCAGCGTAGACACAGTGAAACACCTCAATCGATAAGTAATTTATCAGACTTATCAGAATTTATCAATTTAAGTCAGTGAATTCCACCAGAATAGCGTCAGTCACTTTAAAACAATTATGCTAGTGTTGGTGATCTCTAGACCTGGCCAAGGAAAACAATCAGTGTATTTCTTAGATGTTCTTGGGTAAGATGTTCTTGTTTTGTAAATGGCAATTCCAATTATCATTTGAAATTCTGCATACATTTTTTTTAGGGCAGAAACAGACCAGCCTTAAAAAATTTAGTGTAACAAAGGTTCCCAACAGGTTACTACAGGCTTTACATTTTAAATGAAGCTACTGTTACAAATTTATTTCCAAAATATCAGTGCAAGTCTTAGTGGCAGACTGGAAAAACTATGGAAATAAACTTTATTTGTTTTCTCAAGGCCTGTTCTTCTGAAAGCCCAGCAGATGATGCTTTGAAATGTGTGAGTTGTGGTTCCTTATACTGCTATTGTTCTATAAGGAGGTAAGAACAGAAAGTAATGTAGGCATTCAAACAGGATATTGCCTTTAAAGCAACAGACACAAAGATGTGCTGTAACTTACTTAGTTTTTTGAAGCTTGGATGGCAAGATGCTGCCCCATAATTGTTTCTAAAACAATGTGAACTAAACCTGAATACTCGAAAAAGATTCCACCCAAGTGCAGGTCAAAGGTTAACACTTAAAGTCAAAACAATGGCAGTACAGAAGCACTCTGTTCACAAATGTCATCTTTAGATATTTTTCCTCCCTTCCTTTAACCAAACAAATACTTGCTGCCCATATGCACAAAAGTACCACAAACTCAGTCTCAGAAACACTTAAGGGACAGGAGCAGAAGTTTCCAGTGGAGACTTTAACGAGCCTGTGGGAGTCCAATGGGACCCTCTTAACTAGGGGTCGCTTTTAGCAGTGCCACAAATAAAGGTCATAGATTAGATATTTAATACGTAAGATTCTGCTTGTGGATACATGATGGCAGTACATTTAAAGACATATTCTGTACACACCCTTGTAAGGGCACAAGTGAATCAAACAGGGATCTGCATCAATAGCAAGCATGCACTGAGAAAGTTGCCAAAAATGTTAATTTAAATTATTCCCAGAATCTAGAGGACCATGGACATTTTCAGCTATTCAAAAGAAATCAGTTGAGAATACGAGAACGATCACTAAGAAAATAAAGTATTTGTGGCATAATGTTGATTACCACAGAAGTTTATATTGACTTGCCCTTCCTTTTATTTAAAAAAAATGAAAAAATACAGTGAGGCACTTGGAGGGTTTAAAATTCACAAATGTGAAGCTAATAATTTTATTAAAGCACTTACTGCAGACCTGAGAGAACATATTTTTTATCAAAATGTTAATAATTACAGTCTTGGCAAACACAAAAGCTATTGTTTTAAAGTGCTACTTTACAATGCATCTAGGCATTATGTCCAAATCTGAACAAATGCTTTGTAATTTGGAGACAAATCAAAAGTGTTCCGTTTAAATGTTGATAAATGTTGCACTGTCCATGTTATTGTAATCAGTAAAAATATCAAACTGATCAAATAGCCATGTGTCATATGTTGTTGGAAAGCTCTCAAAAGAGTAGAATACAACCAGCCCATTTGTTTTACTCACAGACAAAAATACAGCGAGAAATATGTATGTCTTTGACATACATGTTTCATGAGAAAGGGTGTTGCTCATATGCTGCGTTTTCACTTAAAACTTCACAAAATAAACTAATTCACAGATACACACAAAGTAATCGGATGCATTGATCATTAGATAACCCAAACAAAGCACATTGTGCACACGGCATCTGGCTATCTAGCAATCTGGCTACAAACACGTTAACTTTCGTGGATCAGATAACATCATCGGAAATGCTGTAGCATCATGGAACGCTAAACCAATTGGAATGAGTTCAGATTGCTCCAACCAGAGGTGATAGTCATCCATATTTGGGCAGATAGTCAAGTGATTAATCACTCTTATTACATATGACCACCATGAGATGCCACCAAGTACATGATAGACACAATGATGACTCAAATGGCACAGAACTCATTCTGTGAAATCTCATTACTAAAAGTCTGCATGATACGCAAACCTTTAGTCCATGTTGTGTTTGCATTATTGTGTCAATTTTTAGTGCCTCAATGTAATCTAGATGGGTAATTCGATATAAATGTTTGTGGTAATCAGCATTCTGTATAAAATGTAGTTGATTGAGATTATCTTTCTTCGACTATGATCCAAGTTATCACATTTGCAGAGGTTGATTCAGAGGTTGAATTTTCCCGGGGGGATCAGCAATCCCCCCGGAGCAACCTGGAGTTAAGTGCCTTGCTCGAGGACACAATGGTGGTGGCTGTGGGGATCGAACCAGCAACCTTCTGATTACCAGTTTGCCAGTTATGTGGTTTAGACCACTACACCACCACATCTCTGATGACAGAATTAATATTTTTAGGTGAACTATACCTTTAAGAGGGTAAAAAAAAAAAACAGCATGTATAACTATCAGATCTTTTCCTGCTGCTTTCTTCTCTGTCCTATCATTAAGATTGAGTGTTAAGTGTAGGGCTCTGTAAGATGTATTTTGTGCCCTGATAGCTTTGTCCACACACCAGAAAGCTATGCTTTTGTTGGGTATCTGTCACTAAAGTACACTCTGGTACATATGAACATATCTCCATCACTCACTGCCAACAGATACTTCTAACCCCACTGATTGAAGAGGGAAGCATCGCCTCCGTTCCTTACAGCAACAACATACATGCCCTGGAACCCACAGCTAAAACACTAGCATAACAAATTACCTAATGACTTCAAACTGAGCCAGGAGTGAGCAGACTTAAAAGCACACAAGAAAGGTTTTTCAAATGTATTATTTGTGAGAAGGTCAAAAGTGTAGCCATTGCCCAATACATTTTGTAGATCAGTTTAATGAGGTCAGGCTGGCGGGAACATTTCTGCACCATACATTTCTGGGTCCATAATGTTTCCATCTCAATGTTTCCAAAATAACACAGCACATGGTCTTACTAAAAAAAAATTCAATCTATTTACAGAATACATTTGGTCAAAGGGCAGCCAATAATGTTGAGCCAAGAGTACAACAGCATGAAATTATTCTGTCACCAGAGCCAATTCATTTATTTGGTGATAAGGACCTAATTACCTACGATAACAGCTGTGTTTTCCTGGCACCTAAAGCAAAACACAAAAGAATGAACAGTACAAAAAATGTATCCTTGCAAATTTTACTCAGAACTCAATACAAACTTTGCTGAATGTTTTGAAAAACTTGTATATATTTTGGATCAGCAAGTTATACATAGGAACAGCATTTGGTTATTAAAGATTCCACAAGAAGTACCACAAACATTTTAACCTCTTCAATTCTGGAGTGCAATTATTCACTCTTAAATTTCAAAGCTCACCATTTACACATTGTGTGGACTAATCACCAAAAAATGTTTCTTAATTTATTCCAAAAGATGGTAGCAAACACTAGAAAAAATATATTTTTCCTCGCTCACCTTCAATCATAAAATTACGATCTGAAATGTAGGTGGCACTTTAATGCATTTTAACCCTGACAGATGTGTTCGTTCATAGACATTCAATCTAATTTTCAGGTTCATGCAACAGCCCCCCATATTATTTAATAGAATATCTTGGCCTCTGAGTGGACTAGAAGCTCAATCTAGGTGTCATTAGAAAGCTAAAAAAGCTCCCTTTTTAATTTTACATATTTGAACATACATTTCAATATAATTATTTAGCATGCTTTTCCTGCTTCACTGCATATTTTGTTCTAAGGTACAATTTGGGATTACTCATACAAGCAAGATCACAGACATGAAAACGAAATAAAAAATTATTTACAGAACTGCCCAAG